>NC_134041.1:67908713-68161150 GCF_965140245.1 Athene noctua | reverse complement strand
ACCCTAACCCTAACCCTAACCCTAACCCTAACCCTAACCCTAACCCTAACCCTAACCCTAACCCTAACCCTAACCCTAACCCTAACCCTAACCCTAACCCTAACCCTAACCCTAACCCTAACCCTAACCCTAACCCTAACCCTAACCCTAACCCTAACCCTAACCCTAACCCTAACCCTAACCCTAACCCTAACCCTAACCCTAACCCTAACCCTAACCCTAACCCTAACCCTAACCCTAACCCTAACCCTAACCCTAACCCTAACCCTAACCCTAACCCTAACCCTAACCCTAACCCTAACCCTAACCCTAACCCTAACCCTAACCCTAACCCTAACCCTAACCCTAACCCTAACCCTAACCCTAACCCTAACCCTAACCCCTAACCCTAACCCTAACCCTAACCCTAACCCTAACCCTAACCCTAACCCTAACCCTAACCCTAACCCTAACCCTAACCCTAACCCTAACCCTAACCCTAACCCTAACCCTAACCCTAACCCTAACCCTAACCCTAACCCTAACCCTAACCCTAACCCTAACCCTAACCCTAACCCTAACCCTAACCCTAACCCTAACCCTAACCCTAACCCTAACCCTAACCCTAACCCTAACCCTAACCCTAACCCTAACCCTAACCCTAACCCAACCCTAACCCTAACCCTAACCCTAACCCTAACCCTAACCCTAACCCTAACCCTAACCCTAACCCTAACCCTAACCCTAACCCTAACCCTAACCCTAACCCTAACCCTAACCCTAACCCTAACCCTAACCCTAACCCTAACCCTAACCCTAACCCTAACCCTAACCCTAACCCTAACCCTAACCCTAACCCTAACCCTAACCCTAACCCTAACCCTAACCCTAACCCTAACCCTAACCCTAACCCTAACCCTAACCCTAACCCTAACCCTAACCCTAACCCTAACCCTAACCCTAACCCTAACCCTAACCCTAACCCTAACCCTAACCCTAACCCTAACCCTAACCCTAACCCTAACCCTAACCCTAACCCTAACCCTAACCCTAACCCTAACCCTAACCCTAACCCTAACCCTAACCCTAACCCTAACCCTAACCCTAACCCTAACCCTAACCCTAACCCTAACCCTAACCCTAACCCTAACCCTAACCCTAACCCTAACCCTAACCCTAAACCCTAACCCTAACCCTAACCCTAACCCTAACCCTAACCCTAACCCTAACCCTAACCCTAACCCTAACCCTAACCCTAACCCTAACCCTAACCCTAACCCTAACCCTAACCCTAACCCTAACCCTAACCCTAACCCTAACCCTAACCCTAACCCTAACCCTAACCCTAACCCTAACCCTAACCCTAACCCTAACCCTAACCCTAACCCTAACCCTAACCCTAACCCTAACCCTAACCCTAACCCTAACCCTAACCCTAACCCTAACCCTAACCCTAACCCTAACCCTAACCCTAACCCTAACCCTAACCCTAACCCTAACCCTAACCCTAACCCTAACCCTAACCCTAACCCTAACCCTAACCCTAACCCTAACCCTAACCCTAACCCTAACCCTAACCCTAACCCTAACCCTAACCCTAACCCTAACCCTAACCCTAACCCTAACCCTAACCCTAACCCTAACCCTAACCCTAACCCTAACCCTAACCCTAACCCTAACCCTAACCCTAACCCTAACCCTAACCCTAACCCTAACCCTAACCCTAACCCTAACCCTAACCCTAACCCTAACCCTAACCCTAACCCTAACCCTAACCCTAACCCTAACCCTAACCCTAACCCTAACCCTAACCCTAACCCTAACCCTAACCCTAACCCTAACCCTAACCCTAACCCTAACCCTAACCCTAACCCTAACCCTAACCCTAACCCTAACCCTAACCCTAACCCTAACCCTAACCCTAACCCTAACCCTAACCCTAACCCTAACCCTAACCCTAACCCTAACCCTAACCCTAACCCTAACCCTAACCCTAACCCTAACCCTAACCCTAACCCTAACCCTAACCCTAACCCTAACCCTAACCCTAACCCTAACCCTAACCCTAACCCTAACCCTAACCCTAACCCTAACCCTAACCCTAACCCTAACCCTAACCCTAACCCTAACCCTAACCCTAACCCTAACCCTAACCCTAACCCTAACCCTAACCCTAACCCTAACCCTAACCCTAACCCTAACCCTAACCCTAACCCTAACCCTAACCCTAACCCTAACCCTAACCCTAACCCTAACCCTAACCCTAACCCTAACCCTAACCCTAACCCTAACCCTAACCCTAACCCTAACCCTAACCCTAACCCTAACCCTAACCCTAACCCTAACCCTAACCCTAACCCTAACCCTAACCCTAACCCTAACCCTAACCCTAACCCTAACCCTAACCCTAACCCTAACCCTAACCCTAACCCTAACCCTAACCCTAACCCTAACCCTAACCCTAACCCTAACCCTAACCCTAACCCTAACCCTAACCCTAACCCTAACCCTAACCCTAACCCTAACCCTAACCCTAACCCTAACCCTAACCCTAACCCTAACCCTAACCCTAACCTAACCCTAACCCTAACCCTAACCCTAACCCTAACCCTAACCCTAACCCTAACCCTAACCCTAACCCTAACCCTAACCCTAACCCTAACCCTAACCCTAACCCTAACCCTAACCCTAACCCTAACCCTAACCCTAACCCTAACCCTAACCCTAACCCTAACCCTAACCCTAACCCTAACCCTAACCCTAACCCTAACCTAACCCTAACCCTAACCCTAACCCTACCCTAACCCTAACCCTAACCCTAACCCTAACCCTAACCCTAACCCTAACCCTAACCCTAACCCTAACCCTAACCCTAACCCTAACCCTAACCCTAACCCTAACCCTAAACCATAAACCCTAAAATCCATAAACCCTAAAATCCATAAACCCTAAAATCCATAAACCCTAAAATCCATAAACCCTAAAATCCATAAACCCTAAAATCCATAAACCCTAAAATCCATAAACCCTAAAATCCATAAACCCTAAAATCCATAAACCCTAAAATCCATAAACCCTAAAATCCATAAACCCTAAAATCCATAAACCCTAAAATCCATAAACCCTAAAATCCATAAACCCTAAAATCCATAAACCCTAAAATCCATAAACCCTAAAATCCATAAACCCTAAAATCCATAAACCCTAAAATCCATAAACCCTAAAATCCATAAACCCTAAAATCCATAAACCCTAAAATCCATAAACCCTAAAATCCATAAACCCTAAAATCCATAAACCCTAAAATCCATAAACCCTAAAATCCATAAACCCTAAAATCCATAAACCCTAAAATCCATAAACCCTAAAATCCATAAACCCTAAAATCCATAAACCCTAAAATCCATAAACCCTAAAATCCATAAACCCTAAAATCCATAAACCCTAAAATCCATAAACCCTAAAATCCATAAACCCTAAAATCCATAAACCCTAAAATCCATAAACCCTAAAATCCATAAACCCTAAAATCCATAAACCCTAAAATCCATAAACCCTAAAATCCATAAACCCTAAAATCCATAAACCCTAAAATCCATAAACCCTAAAATCCATAAACCCTAAAATCCATAAACCCTAAAATCCATAAACCCTAAAATCCATAAACCCTAAAATCCATAAACCCTAAAATCCATAAACCCTAAAATCCATAAACCCTAAAATCCATAAACCCTAAAATCCATAAACCCTAAAATCCATAAACCCTAAAATCCATAAACCCTAAAATCCATAAACCCTAAAATCCATAAACCCTAAAATCCATAAACCCTAAAATCCATAAACCCTAAAATCCATAAACCCTAAAATCCATAAACCCTAAAATCCATAAACCCTAAAATCCATAAACCCTAAAATCCATAAACCCTAAAATCCATAAACCCTAAAATCCATAAACCCTAAAATCCATAAACCCTAAAATCCATAAACCCTAAAATCCATAAACCCTAAAATCCATAAACCCTAAAATCCATAAACCCTAAAATCCATAAACCCTAAAATCCATAAACCCTAAAATCCATAAACCCTAAAATCCATAAACCCTAAAATCCATAAACCCTAAAATCCATAAACCCTAAAATCCATAAACCCTAAAATCCATAAACCCTAAAATCCATAAACCCTAAAATCCATAAACCCTAAAATCCATAAACCCTAAAATCCATAAACCCTAAAATCCATAAACCCTAAAATCCATAAACCCTAAAATCCGAATCCCATTCACAACTGAATCCCATTCACAACTGAATCCCATTCACAACTGAATCCCATTCACAACTGAATCCCATTCACAACTGAATCCCATTCACAACTGAATCCCATTCACAACTGAATCCCATTCACAACTGAATCCCATTCACAACTGAATCCCATTCACAACTGAATCCCATTCACAACTGAATCCCATTCACAACTGAATCCCATTCACAACTGAATCCCATTCACAACTGAATCCCATTCACAACTGAATCCCATTCAACCTGCCCTATCTCTAAGCCATATGTGCTCACCCTCGTGACTGCAAGCCAAAACCCTTACCTCAGGGTGCAGTCATATTCAGTAGGTGGTTGAGTAGTACTGTCTTTCTGCTCCATAGAGTCATAACACTGTTGTCTATGAATAAGTGTGGTGCAGCCTAGACCGTGATGGAATTAGCTGGCAGTATTTCCTTAAAACCATTAGTTTTCTTTTTCCATTCATTGCTCCCAGACAGCAGCCATGTTCTACTGCTGCTTACTACCACCTAACCAATACCCACAAACACAAAGTTAGTTTATCACACTGAGAAATACAGTCAGAAACGTACTACCTCAGACAATAACACCAAGAAAAGAACCCAGAAATACAGTCCATCACTAGAGACGCCACACTAACCTACATCTCTATGTCCATGTCCACAACTGACACGTACACACAGTCCCACTCCCCGACCTGCACTAGCTCATACTCCACATCCACAACCAACAGTGACATAGTCTAACAAATACCAAGTTCAACAGAGTAACACCTGTGGAAAGAGACAAACAAAAAGGTACTGCATAGACAAACTTATACACCCATAAAAACCACACAACAGCCTACCGCACATAATACAACTTTATTAACATTCTATGGAAACCACACAGGAACCTGTCCAACAAATTATACCTTCACTGCATCTACATTACAAAACAGCTTCTGCTTCTCAAATCAAGTTACAATCAATAATTAGACTTTCCTGTCATGCTGATTACACAGAACTATTGAATTAACAACACTACAACTACACCTCCACTCAAGCCTCATTACAACATAGCTTTAACATACATTTTACACACCTTAACAAAGACCTAATACATTTTCACAAAACTACATTAATGAAACATAATAGGGTTCATAAGCCCTGATGAGTGCTTTGCCTACCACCATTAGCTCTAAAAGCATTTATCCTATTATCACATCTATCACTCAGCATGATGCCTTCATTGACCAGATTTCAAAACTACTTTAACATACAGGAGGCCACGGAACGCCATTCCCTGGGACCTCCGACCTGGCCCTGCCTGCGAAAACCCCATCCCTGCAACGCCCTGAGGCCAAACTAAGGCGACGAACGTCGCCTCGCAGAGCGGCCGGGACCGGGGAAAAAAAACCCAGCCGGGGGACAGGAAAAAAAAAATCCCCCGGCTGGGGTTTTTTATTCTATATTTATTTCTGCCCTAACTACTCGACCTGCAACAAAAAAATAATGACTGCACATTAAACAGTCACGCTCAGTCAGACACAGTCTAAGCACACAGCACTCTCAACTACCCCGCTGACCACCCCCTCCTCTCGACAAACCCGCCCCGCTACACGACTAACACGACCGGCCTTTGACCCCTGGCTCCTCGGGAACGCCGTTCCCGGGGACCTCCGACCTGGCCCTGCCTGCGAAAACCCCGTCCCTGCGACGCCCTGCGCCCAAACTGAGGCGACGAACGTCGCCTCGCAGAGCGGCCGGGACCGGGGAAAAAAAACCCAGCCGGGGGACAGGAAAAAAAAAATCCCCCGGCTGGGGTTTTTTATTCTATATTTATTTCTGCCCTAACTGCTCAACCTGCAACAAAAAATTATGCCAGCACATTAAACAGTCACGCTCAGCCAGACACAGCCTAAGCACACCGCACTCTCAACTACCCCCCTATCCGCCCCCTCCTCTCGGCAGACGCGTCCCGCTACACGACTAACACGACCAGCCTTAGACCCCTGGCTCCTCGGGAACGCCGTTCCCGGGGACCTCCGACCTGGCCTGCCTGCGAAAACCCCGTCCCTGTGACGCCCTGCGCCCAAACTGAGGCGACGAACGTCGCCTCGCAGAGCGGCCGGGACCGGGGAAAAAAAAACCCAGCCGGGAGACAGGAAAAAAAAATCCCCGGGCTGGGGTTTTTTATTGTATATTTATTTCTACCCTAACTACTCAACAAACTCTACTCGACCTGCAACAAAAAATAATGCCAGCACATTAAACAGTCACGCTCAGCTAGACACAGTCTAAGCACACCTCACGCTCAACTACCCCCCTATCCGCCCCCTCCTCTCGGCAAACCCGTCCCGCTACATGACTAACACGACCGGCCTTTGACCCCTGGCTCCTCGGGAACGCCGTTCCCGGGGACCTCCGACCTGGCCCTGCCTGCGAAAACCCCGTCCCTGCGACGCCCTGCGCCCAAACTGAGGCGACGAACGTCGCCTCGCAGAGCGGCCGGGACCGGGGAAAAAAAACCCAGCCGGGGGACAGGAAAAAAAAAAATCCCCCGGCTGGGGTTTTTTATTCTATATTTATTTCTGCCCTAACAGCTCGACCTGCAACAAAAAAATAACGACTGCACATTAAACAGTCACGCTCAGCCAGACACAATCTAAGCACACAGCACTCCCAACTACCCCGCTGACCACCCCCTCCTCTCGACAAACCCGCCCCGCTACACGACTAACACGACCGGCCTTTGACCCCTGGCTCCTCGGGAACGCCGTTCCCGGGGACCTCCGACCTGGCCCTGCCTGCGAAAACCCCGTCCCTGCGACGCCCTGCGCCCAAACTGAGGCGACGAACGTCGCCTCGCAGAGCGGCCGGGACCGGGGAAAAAAAACCCAGCCGGGGGACAGGAAAAAAAAAATCCCCCGGCTGGGGTTTTTTATTCTATATTTATTTCTGCCCTAACTACTCGACCTGCAACAAAAAAATTAATGACTGCACATTAAACAGTCACGCTCAGCCAGACACAGTCTAAGCATACCACACGCTCAACTACCCCCCTATCCGCCCCCTCCTCTCGGCAAACCCGCCCCGCTACACGACTAACACGACCGGCCTTTGACCCCTGGCTCCTCGGGAACGCCGTTCCCGGGGACCTCCGACCTGGCTCTGCCTGCGAAAACCCCGTCCCTGCGACGCCCTGCGCCCAAACTGAGGCGACAAATGTCGCCTCGCAGAGCGGCCGGGACTGGGGAAAAAAAACCCAGCCGGGGGACAGGAAAAAAAAAATCCCCCGGCTGGGATTTTTTATTCTATATTTATTTCTGCCTTAACTACTCAACAAACTCTACTCGACCTGCAACAAAAAAATAATGCCAGCACATTAAACAGTCACGCTCAGCCAGACACAGTCTAAGCACACAGCACTCTCAACTACCCCGCTGACCGCCCCCTCCTCTCGGCAAACCCGCCCCGCTACACGACTAACACGACCGGCCTTTGACCCCTGGCTCCTCGGGAACGCCGTTCCCGGGGACCTCCGACCTGGCTCTGCCTGCGAAAACCCCGTCCCTGCGACGCCCTGCGCCCAAACTGAGGTGACGAACGTCGCCTCGCAGAGCGGCCGGGACCGGGGAAAAAAAACCCAGCCGGGGGACAGGAAAAAAAAAATCCCCCGGCTGGGGTTTTTTATTCTATATTTATTTCTGCCCTAACTACTCGACCTGCAACAAAAAAATAATGACTGCACATTAAACAGTCACACTCAGCCAGACACAGTCTAAGCACACAGCACTCTCAACTACCCCGCTGACCGCCCCCTCCTCTTGGCAAACCCGCCCCGCTACACGACTAACACGACCGGCCTTTGACCCCTGGCTCCTCGGGAACGCCGTTCCCGGGGACCTCCGACCTGGCCCTGCCTGCGAAAACCCCGTCCCTGTGACGCCCTGCACCCAAACTGAGGCGACGAACGTCGCCTCGCAGAGCTGCCGGGACCGGGGAAAAAAAACCCAGCCGGGGGACAGGAAAAAAAAAAATCCCCCGGCTGGGGTTTTTTATTCTGTATTTCTTTCTGCCCTAACTAGTCAAACTCTACTCCACCTGCAATAAAAACAATTCTGGCACATTAAACAGTCATACACCTGCATAGACATTCTAAATACACCGCTCATTCCACTACCCCGCTGACTGCCCTCTACTCTCAGCAAATCCACCCACCCGCCCAACCCCCACGACACTGCCTATGCCTATTGCTGCATCTCTCCTCAAAAAGTGCTTCCCAAAGACTTCAATGTTCATTGCCCCTGCTGACACCGTGGCCTGAAACTAACCTCCGCCCAAATGCTGGCTGTGAACAGAACGTTACAGACATGCCAGGACTAACTGACAATAAACAGTCAGGGAGAGAAAAGAAGTCTCCCTGCTCAACATTTTCTTTGCTATTATTAAAACTACACATTATCTCACTCTACATTCATTATACCCTAAAATGAATAACATCCTCACATACAAGGTTACCTTCCAAAACTAACACTCATTCAACATTCACTGTGTGCAACCATCACCTGCCCGAGTGGCTGATCGCCACAATTCTGCCACTGTGCCCGGAACTGCATCGCTGCTGCTCCCCCTGACCCACACTGAATGTCCTCATCGTTAGAAGAAGAGTTATACGTTACAGAGTGGCACTACTGCTGGTCCTTCTTCATTTTGTACCCTCCGGCGAACATTGTCAGAGATTTCCCTTCTGGAATCCTGGTGATCCTATGACACCTGCAAAAGACAAAAGAAGGAACTCTAGAGGCTGCCTGGTGACAACAACTGGCTATCACCAAAACTGGCCTAGGTGACCTCCAGCCACATGGCCCGTGCTCACTGCCACATTATCATCCCCTTCTGTGACCGTTCCACAACGGCTACAAACACACAAAATGACACCGCCTCACACACATATACATGCGCCGCAAATGGGACCTAAAGACACGAGAGTACCGCACGGGGTAGAGCTAATGCTGAAGCTAAAGACAGGGCCTGACAGCACACTTGGAGAGCACTGAGGTAACAGGACACAAATGCACAGAGAGGCGCGCTGCAAGACCGACGCGCCCCCCCCCGCAGAGAGGCGCGCTGCAAGACCGACGCGCCCCCCCCCCGCAGAGAGGCGCGCTGCAAGACCGACGCGCCCCCCCCCCGCAGAGAGGCGCGCTGCAAGACCGACGCGCCCCCCCCCGCAGAGAGGCGCGCTGCAAGACCGACGCGCCCCCCCCCGCAGAGAGGCGCGCTGCAAGACCGACGCGCCCCCCCCCGCAGAGAGGCGCGCTGCAAGACCGACGCGCCCCCCCCCCGCAGAGAGGCGCGCTGCAAGACCGACGCGCCCCCCCCCCGCAGAGAGGCGCGCTGCAAGACCGACGCGCCCCCCCCCCGCAGAGAGGCGCGCTGCAAGACCGACGCGCCCCCCCCCCGCAGAGAGGCGCGCTGCAAGACCGACGCCCCCCCCGCCCCCCCCCCGCAGAGAGGCGCGCTGCAAGACCGACGCCCCCCCCGCCCCCCCCCCGCAGAGGCGCGCTGCAAGACCGACGCCCCCCCCGCCCCCCCCCCGCAGAGAGGCGCGCTGCAAGACCGACGCCCCCCCCGCCCCCCCCCGCAGAGAGGCGCGCTGCAAGACCGACGCCCCCCCCGCCCCCCCCCCGCAGAGAGGCGCGCTGCAAGACCGACGCCCCCCCCGCAGAGAGGCGCGCTGCAAGACCGACGCCCCCCCCCCGCAGATTTTACAAAACCTGAAGAGCCCCCCTACTGACACTGAAGTCTTGTGCCACCACCCCACCCGCTGTTTTGGCCCTGTGACTTATCTTTCAGAGAGCACGGTCCAGATTTCATCCTTATCGGGAGCACGTCATCCAACTGGCGTTTCCTTGCGTTCGCTGGGTGCCTCTTCGTCACCTGCGACACAGAATGCGGCCGGTCGTGGGCATGTTGACCCTTATCGGCATCTACCGTCCCGATGCCCTCCTCGGAAGAGCCGTACCGCTCCCGATGCCTTTATTTTGCATGCGCCCCGACACCCCCCCGTCTCACGAGGCACACAAATCCAAGAAACTGAAGAAATGCATCACCTCTACTACTTGTAAGCTATTACAAGCTCGGTGGCTCCCGGCCCGCTGCTCCGCTCTTCCGCCTACTCGCCTCTATTCCTCTGCTTTCTGAGCGGAGACCTTACGATGCCTGCAAAAGCAAAGAAAAATGGTCATTTGAACTGCTGCGTGATCTTCAGCAATGTAGGTCTGAGCAAACCGCTTATTGCCTCTCTCACCTTTTCTCAAAGTGCTTGGGACTCTGCTGCGTGAACCCTCCGGGAAAGAAAGGGAGGTAAACCCACGGGATAGAGAAGCCTCCCCGATCCTCGGCTCGCTCGCGGTGTTTTCTCTCCCCTGCTCGTTTACGTCAGCTGCTCGGAGAACGATTCTTCCTTCCCCTGTGCCGATGCCTCGTCGCCGCCTGTACGACAAACGGGACGTGATTTGAGCTACGATGATATTATGACACCCCCGAAAAACTAAGGCTTTGGCACACTGGTCATCTCTCACCTTGGCAAAGTCTAAGGGTGCGGGTACCCCACGTGACGCAGCGATCGACACCTATAAAATAAAACCGCGAGAGCTTGAGGGCCTCGGAGGCGCTGGTCACGCAGATCCCCTGACATCTTCCGTTGCTCTTCGGTGAGCTGCTTCTCCCTTTGCTTTTAAACACCCCAAACCGCATGAGCGAGTCACCCCATTGTTAACAAAGACTTTCGTGAGAGCAAAGCTTTGTCTTCCTTTTCCGTCTCCCATCCGACTACTGCTAAAACACCCAAAACCCTAAATATTGACCCCACGGACAAACTAAGGCTCGTTCAACCCGCAAGACTAGGGCGTGAATCGCCGCTTGCGGCGTGTCTGCCCTCCGGCGCCTGTCGAACGCTAGGAGACTAACTCTGTGGCGGCTGTCTACGGCTACTTGCCCAGAGATGGACCGTATGGTCTTTGCCAAAAGCATCGGGGCACATCTACGTATTAATTCACGACTATGAGCCTACGCTCCCCTTGTCGTTACTATGGCCATGTGTCTGGGCAGGACAGGTCCAGCTCTGACAGACATACACAGCACAGACACCGCAAGTGACGTGATGGTGAGATGCGAGAAGACCGCGAGCGAGAACGATGACCGTAGGGAAGATGCTGCCGGCAGAGAAGCCCTACGGTGACGCGATGGCACGGATGCGTCGGAGCGGGCCCGAAATGAGAGGCGACCGCTGCGGCCCGTGAGACAAAGTTACCGGTGACACCGGAACGATGGATGGGTGAGAAGTCGGGCTTTAGGACTTAAGACCTGGGGAGGAAACCCCAGAAGATTTCTATGTGCCAAAATGACTCTCAAAAGCACAGCTCCAGGTGCCATCTAGCTCATCCCTGCGAGAGATGACCGATCGAGAACCTCCTCGATGCAAGACACGATGGATGGATCCACGCTTCGGGTTATAATTGCGAGACAAGAAGGGCTCTGCCGGCACTATGCTGATGAAGCCTAGTACTCGATGCTCTCAGGAGGGCTACGGAGATGCCTGCTGATCTCAAAGAGCTACGAAGACATCAAGACCTGAGGGTGGTGTGCTGTAAGATATAGAATGCAGTAGACAAACTACGCAACGACACAGGCTGGAACTGCCCTGCCCAGAACGTGGTAGTCCGGTGCTGAAAAGTAACTCGCCGCCCCTTATGGGCGCTAAGGGTGCTGTTCCTGGACGGCCCTCTCCCCCGTACTGACTTGACGAGCCCTCCCTGCGATTCCCAACCCTGTCCCTTCCTCTCAGACCCTTCCTACCCTCGACCCTCGACTTAGCTTTCAGAGATCCGTAGCCATCTTCCGCAGCAACCGCATGGTATAGCTAGGATGTTCCGGACTCGCCGGTTCCTCCGCATCGTCTCCTAGACGCCCTCGAACCGTGCGACCGGTCGGCGTCACGCCTGCCGATGCCGACAGCTTCCGCGACGCCGCCCTCGAAAGCGCCTCTCTCCTCTTCGCTCCGGAGACGACGGCGCTGCCGTCGTCGCTTGCGGTACCTAAGAAACCGAGACGTACGAAAATCGCTGTTGTACTTCTGACAATTCACCCGCCCCTACTCCTCCTCGCTACTGACCCGGCTCGCCTCAAATGCTCATCCGATTCAAAAGGCTGCCTGGACGGCGCTCGCAAAACCTAAGAGAAACGCTTCGCTTAGATGCCGTGGGATACTCGACACGTCGACGGGGACCTGGCCGACGCCGCCTCGCCTCGGGCTGCTCCTCCCGTGTGTGACTGCACCCTTCCGACGCTATGTCGGTCGCCTGCAAAAACCAAAGTAACGCCGGGTGAGATGCTACCCAAAACTACACCCTGCCGGCGGCTATAACCCTCTCCCGCTCCTTTACCTGGTGCGATCGCCCGCCCTACCTCTGCTGTTTGGGATTTCTCCTGTGGAGGCTCGGTTACAACCTGAAACGCAAACGACAAGGGATACGTCTGCCTTCACCGACAATACAACTCCCGAACTATAACTGCTACTTGAGCACACTGGTAATATCTCACCTCGCTTGACTTGCCTGCAGTGCCGCTATCTTGCTTCACACCTTCGTAATAAAACGCTCTTATAGGCTACTTGTATAGCCGTCCATCATGTCTTCCCTCTGATGCGGCACATCTAAGTACCTTCTTACGGTGCTCCGCTCGCCGCCTCCGTCGACCTTTGGTGCGCGGATCGCCCCTCTGCTTCGGCAAAAAACGGCATTGAACGAGTCACCTGTATGTTAACTGATGGCTTAACGATTCCAGAAGCCTCCTATAAGCACACCATCTAGATCTTGACTGCGACCTGCCGTTAAACACAGCCCCGTCATCTCCAAAAAATGCTACAGAGAAAACTCATGCACCTCCTGCATATATACCTGCTAGCCCTGAAATGGACTGTATGTCCTCTCCCTACCAAGTCTCTACTTATGACCCCATTAGCCTTTGATTGTTACTGCTATTCTTTCGTGGACTATTGCTCTGTGTCTCCAGGCAGAGCAGCTCCAACCCAGACACAGACACGCACAGACCGACACTGCACACAAAGACAAACGGTGAGACGGAAACATTAAAACGAGCTCTCTAAGAATGACTCCTTGACCGGAGATGCTACCGGATCAGAAGACCGAGAGGACTGAGAAGAATAATCCGTGGCAGGTAGAGAAGAATTGAATGCTGCGGCTGGAAACAAATACAGAGATGAGTCACATAGGAGACGCCTTACTTCAAGATCAAAGCATGTAAGGATGCAGGGAAAAACTCTCATAAAAGGTATTGGAAAAGGTGGACCGTGCAAGATCGGAGATGTTAATGCAGCCTGGAAAGGTGCTGCTAAAGCAGAGCGACCTGAAACTTCCAAGACCTATCCACGCCTCAGTCTTTGTCATGAGATAAAAGAAGCGCCCGACCGGCGCTGTGCCGATGACTAGAGACTCTTGACGCCCTAGCGATGGTTCCCGAAGCGCACGCTGTGCTGCTTCGGGGCAAAGAGTGATGAGGATGTTGTGACCTAAGGAAGCTCGAGGACGCAGAAAACACAAACTACGTGACGACGCAGCCGTGGGCTGGAACTGCCCTGCCTGGCACGTGGCGGTCTTGTGCAGAAAGGTAATGTGCTCCCTTTCCCTAACGAAAGGGTGCTGTGCCTGTATGGTCCTCTCCCCTATGCTAGCTTGAAAACCCCTCCCTGCGATTCCCAACCTTGGCCTGGCCCCAGAGCCCTCTCCAAAACACCGGTCCCTCGACTTATCTGGGGCCTGGGGGTCTGAAGCCATCTTTGACAGCTGCTCCATCAGCTAACTGGGATATTCCTACAGATGCCGGGTTCCTCTTCATCATCTGCACAAAAATCGCACTGGCGGTCGGCACCGTGTCGGCTGACGTGGCCCTGTTCTGCGACGGTCTCCTCCTCGAAAGCGTCGTACTTTCCGCTCGCCTGCTCCGTGCCGGCGTCGCTCGTGGCACCTATGATATCGAGAGGCAGAAGGTTACACTTGTGCTTGTGTGAAAGCACCGGCCCCGTGCTCCTCTTCTCTACTACCCCGGTTCACCTCGGATGTTCATCCTATTGCAAAGGCTGCCTACACGGCACCGACAAAACAACACGGTGCTCTGTGTGCAATTAGGTAACGGGATCGGCTGTCCTGTATCCCGAAAGATGCTGTGTCTCACGTGCCTGCTACTTTCTTGGAAAATGCTGAAGCTCCGCATATGGATGCGTAAGAGATGTTTGCGCTAACCCTTGCTCTGTCATCTCACCGTCGGTCCTATTTAGCCAGATGATATTGACAACTTACAATGTAGATGGTGATACTAGGTAAAAAACAAGGTCCCATCTTCATTAAAGTCAGAAAAAAACAGGAAAATGTAATGCATCTCAAATGAAGAGGAAAAAAACAAAGTGCATGCATTTGAACCCTTTTACCTGCTCCATCCAGCTGGTACAGATTTACTCACCTGAAAAAGCCTGCTACCTATCGGTGTACTTCTTATTATATAGACTGCCAAACCTTGACTGATGCTGAAACTCTTACCTCTGGTATGACAGCTGCTGTGATTAACGAGATGCATGTGCACAAAGAGCCTCAACAGCTCAAAAGCTGCTATTGACTCAAGGAGCACTAACCTCAGAGAGGCCTGAGAGCAGAATGATCTCCCTGAGGAGAGGCTGTGGCTTATATACCCCAGGCCCCACCCAGACCACAATCACCTGGGAGAGGGGAGGGGCTCACCACCACAAGGCATAAAAGCTCCCAGGGGAGCAGCAGCAAGTGTTCTCCTCTGCCTTAACTTTGCAGCTTGTGAAATGCTGAATGAAGAAAGCTACCCTCGCTGAAAATGATATTTCTTCTTTGCTGCGTCTATTGCGCTGGTGATGTGACCGGGTAAAGAATAAAACTTTTTTTCTGGGGTATAGATATAAAAAAAGAGATATTGTTCTAAGAGATGTGGGAAGTAGTTGGTTAAATGTGATGATAATATCGATCTTTAAAACGATGTGCTTTAGATTCCTGTGCAAAACCCAAAATTCTACAGGTTGTTTTTTTTAATTTTCTAGCAAGACCATGTATGCTATCTACCTTCTAACAGAACCTTGTTCTAGATAGGATTAAAGAACAAAGCAGAATTAGATACTAAAAGAATTCCTTCTCAAAAATATCACGGTTCCAATATAACTAATTGATTGTACATGCCAACAATTCAGAGAGACCTTGATGGTCTCTCTGCCTAACTCTCTAGAGAATCCCAAAGGACAGGAAAAAAACCTGCCATGACATATGTCAGAAAGTGTATGAGGCAGCCTAAGTAACTAACACCTACTTTGCTATACAAAAAAAAAAAAGCAAAGCTTGACAGAAAAGATCATAGGAGATGCCTAGATAATAGATAGAGGTGATCCTCTTCTCTGAAAAACTCAAGAAAATATCTGAGACAGGGAGTCTAAACAATCTTAGATTGATGGTGCAAGGTCTGCACAAAAACGAGGGGAGGCGGATGGGACTGTTAGAACAAGACATACCAGGTGTTGATAACATTGCTAGGCAAATATCTCCTAGCCCAAAGAGAAGTTTCTTATGGTCCTTGAAGTTGTATGTTCCACCAACAAATCATCCTAGATTCAAGCACAAACTGACCTGGCGGTTTGGCCAGGGCCCAGGGAAACAAGTGAGACTGCGCAGAACGACGAGGTGGTGAAAAGTTGATCGGCGAGGAAGAGGAGATACTTCATCCGTGCGACCCTCGCCCGTAAATCTGCGACCGCCGAACGAGGCCAAAGGAGCTCGATACGCAGGCGCGAGGGGAGGAGACCTGATTGCCGTGAGAGGCGAGGGGAGGTGGGGGTAGACTATGTATACGTATAGGCATTTTATGAATATGCACTATTCTGTAACATATAAGCCGGACGGGAGCTGCAAACGATGCGCATGCTTGTGGTGAAGCGATCCCCCATGCGCCCGGTGCTGAATAAACATACCCACTTTATAACTCCAAAAGTTATAGAGTAATTTCCCCGCAAAACGTCTTAGCACCCCAGATGGGACTCTATCTCTGCTCGGCTGCCGGGACGCTGCTGGAGGGTGGGTGTCCTAGGTACACCCCGAGCTCTTCTCGGAGGAACTCCGCTCCCAGCTGTCCACTGCGGGAGCAGACAAGGACCATCTGGTTCGCAGACAGAGGTATGTTTATAACGGTAACGGGCTGCTGGTAAGACGTGCAGAGACATCTGGCGCACGGCTCGGTCCCGAGGAGGGGGTATACCCATTCGGTTTTGGTTTTGGGAATCCGCGGGAAAGTAAGATCTTTTGGGGCAAACTACCGATGACTGGTATATAAGAGGCAGTTTGCATTTTGGGCAGGGTACTGGTAATTACCGTCACCTGCAGGATCTTGCTTCAGGTCATTGTATAGTGCACTAATTGTAGATATACTGGCCTTGAACTGAATGCTAATTGTTTTATGGTTTATGATATATGTTACAAACGGATTTGGTGATTGCTTAAACTCGGTATATTTTGTGGTATGAGTGAAAAGTGTGATGGGCCCTTTAAGTGTCTGTGTGCCTGTGTGCTGTGAGTAAGAGCAGCCGCTGCTGTGTGTCTGTGTGCCTGCGTGCCTGCAGGGGCAGGGTGTGAGAGGCTGCTGCTGCTGTGTGAGTGAGAGGCAGCTGCTGCAAGGTAAATGAGAAGTTTATATTTGTTTAAATAATACACTGTCCTTGTATGTCTTGTGAAAACATTGTATGAATCGGAGATGGGAAAGTGAATCCCTTCTCTGTCGGTTTGAGTTAGATTTGGTCGAATTATTTGTGTAGAAGGAATGAATGGTTGGCACAGGGAAATGATTTATACCTGCTAGAAGGATTGTACACACCTCCTTCTGGGCAACTGGTAGTACCAGATTGGGTTCGTGGGAGAATCCCCTGCTTTCTTTGTGCTCCTATGTTCCTACCTTTAGTAATTTTCATCAAGCTTGGGTATTAGCAGAGTGCGTAGATTGTCGATGTAAGTGGTATTATGCGTCTGATAAGAGGAGGTCGAGGTGTGCAGAGTGCTGGGAAGACGAGGTGTCGTTAGACATCTCGGTCAAAAGACTGGAGTCGATAATTATTGTGTGGAAGAAGTCATAAGATACTGGAACTTTAGGAAGTGAAGGAGGGAGAGTAGGAGAAGGTTAAAAAACAGTGTAGAAACTGCTATGAGTGGAGAGAAAGGATTTTGGGAAGAAGGGATAATAATGGGAAATAAGCAGAGAAAAATTGTAAAGAAACGCCCATTGGATTGCATACTCGTGAACTGGAAAGATATAGCAGGGAGAGGAAGCATGGAAAGCAAGAAAATCCTGATTAAATATTGTAATCAGTGGTGGCCACTTTACAAACTAGAAGAAGCTAAATGGCCACTAAATGGGACCTTAGACTATGACACGCTTTTGCAATTAATGTTATTTTTACAGAGGGAAGGGGAGTAGGATGAGGTGTCTTATAATGCAGACATTTTCTTTACCCTCTGAAATCACCTGGGGTGGCAGAGGGACTGTGGACTAGTTCCACCATAAGATCCTTTAGTGCTTGCCCTGGAAAAGATTATAAGTGAGCTGCTAGCCAAAGTGAAAAGGCTTATTTTTGCAAACCTTTAAAATATAAACTGGGAAAGCAGTTAGTCATACACAAATTTCTGTATATGCCTAACTCCACAACAGTGCTCCTAGGAAGACACCTACTAGAACAAGTAGGAGCAACCATTACCTTTAACAATGGAGAGATTACTCTGGAGGTAAATAACCAAGAACTTATACAAATCATGAGCTTGTCCCTAATTAGTATCCCCACAGGAGGAGAAATCGGTGAGGAAATTATCAATCGAGTTTATCCTGGAGTGTGGGCCACTGACACGCCTGGAAGGGCAAAGAATGCCTCACCCGTAGAGGTAAAACTTAAGGAAGGACAACAACCGGTAAGAATTAAACGATACCCTTTAAAGAAGGAGGATTGGGAAGGGATTCAGCCGGTTATAGAAAATTTTTGCAAATAGGGCTATTAAAAGAGTGCAAATCTAATTTTAACACCCCCATATTACCTGTTCGGAAACCTGATGGGTCATATAGAATAGTTCCGGATTTGAGAGCAATAAATAAAATAACTGAAGATCTCTACCCAGTGGTAGCAAACTCATGCACTTTGTAAACACAATTTACTCCTGAGCTAATCTGATTTACCGTTTTAGACCTCAAGGATGCTTTCTTTTGCCTCTCTCTCCTCGAAGCCAGTCAGAAAATATTTGCAATAGGAAAATGGGAAAATCCTAGGAGTGGGCGGAAGACCCAGTTAACCTGGATGGTGCTGCCACAAGGATTAAAGAACGGCCCCGCTATTCGGTAACCAGCTAGCAAAAGACCTTGAAACCCCAACTCCACCTGAAGAGAGAAAGGTGCTGCAGCATGTAGACATCATCCTAATTGCCACCAAGACAAAAGAGGCCTGTGTGACCTAGACGGTAAGCCTTTTAAATTTTTGGGGACTTCAGGGCTACCGAGTAGCCAAGAAAAAGGCCCAGGTGATGCAACGCAAAGTGATTTATCTGGGCTATGAAATCAGTGCTAGAGAAAGAACTTTAGAATGAGCTCAGAAGGAGGCGATCTGCCAGACTCCGAGGCCACAGACGGTGAAAGAACTGCGAACGTTCCTGGGAATGACTGGGTGGTGCAGACTATAGATTTATAATTATGAATTGCTTGTTAAACCTTTATATGCACTAACCGCCACTCAACAGAAAAATCTCTGATGGAATAAGGAGGCCATACGAGCCTTTGACCTGTTGAAAAGGCTCTGATGTCAGCTCCGGCTTTGGGACTCCTAGATGTAAGTAAGCCATTCTTTCTCTTTTCACACGAGAAACAGTGAATTGCATTAGGAATACTGGCACAAGACTTAGGCCTGTATTGTCGGACAGTCGCCTCTTTCTCCAAGCAACTAGATGCCTATGAGCGGTTGCAGCAGTGATCTTAAATATACAAGAGGCACAAAAATTCACTTTAGGCATGAAAATGACTGTATTTGTATCTCACACAGTGTCTGCAGTATTGGAAATTAAAGGGGGACATTGGCTTTCGCCCCAAAGGTTCTTAAAATATCAGACCGAATTAGTAGAACAAGATGATATGGAGATTGTAGTAACTAACATTATTAACCCAGCTTCTTTCCTGAGTGGAAACACAGGAGAACCAGTGCAACATGACTGCCTGGAAACCATCGAAGCAACGTACTCAAGCCGCACAGATCTGAAGGATGCCCCTCTGGAAGATGCTGAGAACTGGTTTACAGATGGGAGCGACTATGTTTTGAGTGGCAAGAGGTATGCTGGGTATGCTGTTACTACCACCCAAGAAATACTGGAATCGGGACCGCTGCCTGCGAATACCTCTGCACAAAAGGCAGAGATAATCGCACTGACTCGTGCTTTAGGACTAGCCCAAGGCAAGACAGTGAATATTTACACAGATTCAAAGTATGCCTTTGGGGTAGTCCACGCTCATGGAGCAATTTAGAAGGAAAGAGGACTGTTGAACTCACAAGGGAAACACATCAAACATAGGAAGGAAATTCTGGAACTACTAAAGCTGTACAACTTCCAAGAAAAGTGACAGTCATGCATATTAAGGCCCACCAAAAGGTGAACTCGGATTTGGAAAAAGGAAATGAACTGGCAGACAGAGGCAAAACAAGCAGCCAAAAGAGAGGTAAAAATAGAGGAAGTTTTAGTTCCTGATTGGCAGATCATCCCAGAAAGTAAGCCTAATTATACTCAAGAGGATCAAAAGTTAATTACAGACCTAGAAGGATCATATAATGAAGAAGGTTGGGCCATCACTCCCCAAGGGAAGGTAGTAATTCCCTCTTGTTTAGCTAGACACCTGGTGCGAGAGGAACACAGGAAAGGGCACTGGGGAGCGGAGGCCCTACACCGATATTTGGTCAAGAATATTAGAGCTAGAAATCTGTATATCATAGTGAGACAGGTGACTCAACAGTGTGACCTTTACCTCCAGACTAATCCTAAGAATACCCCTATTCTAGAAGTAGGCCAGATTAGAAAAAGAAATGGACCGGGACAACAATGGCAAATTGATTTTTCAGAACTTCCAAGAAAAGGGGGGTATCGATATTTACTGGTATTAATGGATGCCTTTTCAGGTTGGCCAGAAGCATTCCCCACTAGATCTGCCAAAGCCTGGGAAGTGACAAAATATTAATACAAGAAATAATTCCACACTTTGGAGTCCCAGCAACTATATCCTCAGATAGAGGACCACACTTTATCTCAAAAGTAGTTCAGCAAATCGGTCGCCATCTGGGTATAGACTGGCAACTTCACATTCCTTACCATCCCCAATCTAGTGGCCAAGTAGAAAAGATGAACCATTGTGAAGCTCAGGCAGAAGTCAAACCAGACCTGGCTCCAGGCTCTCCCTCTGGCACTTTTGCACATATGAGCAAAACCGAGGGCCAGGGAAGGGTTGAGCCCTTTTGAAATGTTATATAGCAGACCTTACGTGGTACAGAATGGAACATCGATGCAAATTGGGGAGGAAACTATAACTTCATACATAATAGCATTAAGTAAACAACTCAAATTAGGAAACATGTATTTGGAACTCGGGGTAGAGGGTTAGATGAGCCTGTACATAACATTCAGCCGGGAGACTATGTGTATGTTAAGTCTCTTACAGAAAAGACGTTGGACCCACAATGGGAAGGGCCGTTTCAAGTGCTACTCACAACTTTTACGGCTGTCAAGATTAAAGAATACTCAGCCTGGATTCATCACACCCGAGTAAAGAGGGCCCACAAATCCCCATGGAAGGTTACACAAACTCAGCCGGGAAGACTAGGCTTCTCACGATAAATCTAATAATCTCCTTTCCCTGAATGCCTGGTCAAAGGTTCGCTGAATGGCCGTGGTCCCAAGCGTACATTGGGTATACTGGAAGCATGGGTATAACCAATACTAACTCAACCTTGACTTTAGCTACTGTAGTGATGCGGGGAACAGAGGTGTATACAAAAACTGAATGGAAAGATGTCAATGGAGTACCTCAATTATGGGGAACGGTAGGGCAAGAGATTAGAGTGTCGAGTAATGAATGAACTCACCCATTGGTCAGTGTGTCAAATTACAGTGTTTAAAATCAAGATATTAAATCCCAAATACATCGTGTCAAGTATTGGTCATATATGTGATCCAAAAGATCTAGAATACGAGTACAATTTTACTTTGACTCAATCTGCTGTTTCTGTGACATGTCTCTAGACCAAGGATAAACTAGGGCTATCCTTTAAGTTTAACATGGTGACTACCCTAGTGACAACCACAGCAATCACTGTAAATCTTACACCCAATGTATACGAGGTCGGCCCATATGTGATCACACATAGACCAACAGCAAGTGCTGATCAATCCAAAATGGTCTCTAAAAAAGGTAGAATTACAGATGCAAGTTAACATTTCTAATATAGAGCCACATTGTTCCCCCTTCCTACGAACCTCAGACGAAGGATGGACAACTGGGCTAAGGAAAAAGGGAAATACCTACCAGAAAAGACCACAGAGGGACCTACCGGAGTATTAAGAACCGAATTGGGAGTGTTAAATTCAATAGATTCAGAAGTAATCATGAACAAATTAGCAGCTACTACAAGTGATATATCAAAATTACAACAACCATTGAGGTCTTCACTATCAGCATTAGGGGTACAGCAATAGGCAATGTCAAAAATAATGCCAGATTGGGAGCAACAAGAAACAAAAGACCACACACTTATTGCTGAAACCTTGGGAGAATTACAAGGTGATATTGCCATAGCTTTAAGTTGCATATAAGCCCAGTTATGGATACAAACAGTAGCAGAATCTGTAATAAGGGAAAGAGAAGAGGGTACACTTCCCACTGAAATTTGAAAAATAGTTTGGGATAGTGCCACAGAGAAATAGTTACAATCATGGTGGAACATGGTCAACTTCACCTATAGGCCTGACACACATACAGTAACAACTTCTGTGTTACCCATATATGATGCAAAATTAATCACCATACACCCCATTGTAAGTCTTGGAGTCAATTACAACGGGACTCTACTGTACCCCTTTGAACATAAGACCTGGGCTATGAATACTGATAATAAATGGCAAGCAGTAGATCTTGAACCCTGAATCATGAAAGAACAACAGAGATTTATATGTGACAGTAATACCTTAATAACCCAGGATACTTGCTTAGATACTAACCAAAAAATTTGCCACTATGAAGCACGCCCCAACGTAAATTTGAGGGCCATTATTGTTTATACTGGAAAGGGATGTGCATATTTAAGGACACTGTGTGACACAATCATAGATGAGCGAGAGAAGAAATTGATACGGCAGCTAAATTATTGTATTTGTAATTTCACCATCATCCTGGGGTGTGATTTCACTTATTCTGCCCTGGTAGTTACACATTCCCTCTTGAAAAACAGCCTCATGGTAAAGATACTTCCTGTCCCCATAGGATTAAATGTCAGTCATATAGAAAGCCTATTAAAACACCCAGACTTACACCGGATACTGGAAGAAGTTAAGGAAAAAGGGCAAGAAACTTTACTCACAACCTTTCATGATGAGGAAAGGATAAAAAAGGTCTTAAAGATGGTTGAGCAAGAAGGGAAACATAATTAGTAGGATATACTCTTCGGATGGTCGCCGACAACTACTGGCATCTTAAACACAGCCCTTCACCCAGTGATTGCTTTATTAATATCTGTAGCAATTTTGTTGATCCTTACTGTAGCTATATATGTATGGATCTAGAAACTTACAAAATGCTTACAAACTATATATGACACTTTATATCACAATCTGAGCTTTAAACAATAAATAAAATAATTTGTAGGATAGTACTAACATCTTATAGGACAAGGGAAATAGCTTAAGAAGTAGATAAATAGGTAGTAAAAGATTTTACTAAGTAAGAAGAAAAGGGGGGAATGAGACAGGCAGTCTAAACAATCTTAAATTGATGGTGCAAGGTCTGCACAAAAACGAGGGGAGGCGTATGGGACTGTTCGAACAAGACATACCAGGTGCTGATAACGTTGCTAGGCAAATATCTCCTAGCCCAAAGAGAAGTTTCTTATAGTCCTTGAAGTTGTATGTTCCAGCAACAAATCATCCTAGATTCTAGCACAAACTGACCTGGCGGTTTGGCCAGGGCCCAGGGAAACAACTGAGACTGCGCAGAACGACGAGGTGAAAAGTTGATCGGCGAGGAAGAGGAGATACTTCATCTGTGCGACCCTCGCCCGTAAATCTGCGACAGCCGAACGAGGCCAAAGGAGCTCGATACGCAGGCGCGAGGGGAGGAGACCTGATTGCCGTGAGAGGGGAGGCGGGGGTAGACTATGTATAGGCGTTCTATGAATATGCACTATTCTGTAACATATAAGCCGGACGGGAGCTGCAAACGATGCGCATGCTTGTGGTGGAGCGATCCCCCATGCGCCCGGCGCTGAATAAACATGCCCACTTTATAACTCCAAAAGTTATAGAGTAATTTCTCCGCAAAACATATCTAACGACAACACACATCTTTCGTATACCAGGTACCAAATAAAGACATATCATAAGATGTACGACAACTAGATGGCTCTGAGGCACAAAAATGGCTTTGCAAAAGGTCCGGGCAAAATGAGAGTCATCATCACATGGATCAGAAAGACCAAAGAAGCATCAGGGATACAATGAATTCGAAAGGGAATGGAACAAAGTACAGATGTCTCCAGGGGACCAGGATCAAAATGGAGGAGCATCAAATGGATGGGAGGACAGAAAGAGCGAGCGGGTTATAGATGCAGATGCGGAGAGTATTTCCCATGGGGGAAATAAGGAGCTGAAAGAGCCCTTCCGAGAGCTTGGCAATGTGAAGGAGCAGTCCTGAGCGAGCCTCGAAGACCAAATAAACCTCAGGGATAACAATGAGGAACTACAAAGGGGATTTCAACAAAGTACAAATGTCATCGCGGGGGGGGTGGGGGCGGAACGAAGGCATGCTAAGCAGTTAAAAGAAAGAGAATAGAGTTCTGAAGAGCACAAAGAAATAATATTGAAAGAGAGCTAAAGCGAGACAATACTGTCATGGAGTATGTGAAAGGGCAAATTAAGAAAAGAGAATTCAGATACGCAGCAAGGGCATCTAGGCAAACTACAGACAATGGAGAAACAACCAGATGGAGACATGCTCGACAGCAGGGCAAACGACTATGAATGCTGTGTAGCAAACAAAGAAGGGAAGATGTAAGAAAACATTAGAAACACAAAAGGAGATGGAATGCTACCAGGTGCTGGGGAGATCGAGGAAGGTCACGCCAGCATTCTGACTATGAGGAGAGGGCTCTTGAGAAGGTGCCGATGGATAAAAGAAGGTGTATAGATGACAAGGAGGAATGCAGGTGATCATCTGAGCACAAGACTGATGGTCTTGGGTGGCTGGGAACTGAAAGCTGCAATCCCAGACAGCATAGATGAACAAAAGAGTGCTCTGTAGCTCAAAGATGGCCCCACCTAAAACTCTACAAGAGGGAACTAGAAAACCGAGAAGTTCTCGGGAACGCATCGTGACCGGGAGAAAAACTGTCCTGAGGAAGCCAGGAAATCAGAAAAGGAATGGGGAACTGCCAATTAAATCCCAAAAGGATCCAGACCGAGTAAATGTGTCATTGGAAGGCCATGGACTGAATAGAGGCATGGCTAGACTGAAGAGAGGGCAGAATGACCAGGCTGGGTCACAGATGGAGCACTCTGATGGAATGTGAACATTTCTAGGCCAGCTACAGAGAAAGAAGTCTGCTAAGAACAACCTCAAAAACATTGATGTACATCACAACACCACTAGAGGAGTCCCAACAGGGGCAAAGACACCAAAGGCAGCTCAAGGACACAAAGAGGAAGGCTGAAAGAGATTTGAGCAGACTACAGATGTCCTGAGGAGGCTGAGGAGCAAATGGAGACACCCTAGATGGCATGGACGATAACAGTAAAAGCGCTCTGAAATGCAAACCTGCAGACATCTTTCTGAGGAAACGAGAAGGGAGTGATGGCCACTATAGAGGGCAAATGGGGTTGTGGTACCCAAAGAAGGTCTTGGGACACGCAGTGACTGGGAACAAAGCTGTCACAAAAGGCTCGTAGGAATAAGAGACATTGGAACACAGGCAAAATGCTACCAAAATTCCATGAAGCACAAGCAAGATCTAGAGAGGCATTCTAGATGACATACACAAGAAAAACAATGCTCCTCTTCGGGAATGGAGATATTAGGAGCAGTGCAACTGCGACAAAAAGAGTCCACAGGGGGCTTAGGGTGCTAACAGCATGCTGCGGTGAATACCCAAGACTGCGTGAGGCGTTGTGACATTATCAAAAGGATTCTGACGAGCAGCACGACCCAAATAATTCTCAAGGACGTGATCCGGTCATACAGAAGGGATCTAATCAAATTACAGATGTGCTCAGGGGACCAGGAACTAAACAGCGGGATCCTAGCTAGCATAGAGAACAAGATGACTGTTCTGGAGATTAAAGGTGACATAGGAAAGGTTATCTGAGAGTGAAAAGGGTTCAAAAATGCACAAGAGAGACAAAAGATGGCTGCAGAGCATGAGGATGGCCCTGGGAGGCATCATCACAACTAGACCAGGATGCTGGGAGTGAAACAGACACAGGAGGCAGCTCTAAGACGCAATTTACAACTCAAGAAGGGGTCCCAACAATGCACAGATCTCTACAGGGAACAAACAACTACATCTAGAGACTTGAGATGGCATTAAATACGGTGACTGTTCTGGGACACATACAAACCCTGAGAGTGAGGGTTCAGCCTGAGTACAAGGGATGGAAAGAGAGCTGCAAAGTGTGCTGTGGCACACAGACAGCCTCAGGGAGGGGGAGGGGGTGGGGTGAGGGGTAAAAGACGTCTCTGGGATTTATCAGAAATTTAGACATAGACACAAACAGAGGAATACTGACATAATGAGTAATGCGGAAGGAGATATGAACAGGATACATACACCCTCAGTTGACCAGGAAGTAAACAGAGGCACCATACATGACAGAGGTAAAAATAAGACTGTTCCGACCACAGTGGAAGTCTAGGGAAGAGTTGACTCAAAACAAAGATAGAAACACTTCTAAAACAAGAGTCTAGAAAGGAAATACAGGCCAGAAAAACTTGTAATCCAAAAAGTGGTGGAAGGCAGAGAAGAGGTGGGAGGCCAGGGCCAGTAGAGGCCAGAAAAAATTGGAGGTCAAAAAAAGGGGGAGACTGAAATAGGGTGGGAGATGCCATAAAAAAAAATGAGGCCGGAAAAAAGATGGGAGGCTGAGATAAGGTGGGAGACTGCAGGTCAGTAGAGGGTAGAAAAAATTGGATGCTGAAAGAAGGTTGGAGGCTGAAACTGGGCGGGAGTATGGAGAGCAGTAGAGGGCATAAAAAAATCGAGGTCGAAAAAAGGTGGGAGTCTGAAACAGGGTGGGAGGCTGCAGGGCAGTAGAGGTCAGAAAATATTGGAAGAACAAAAAAAGCACAAGGCTGAAATCGCATGGGAGGCTGCAGGACAGTAGAAGGTAGGAAATATTGGAGACCGAAAAAAGGTGGTAGGCTGAACCAGGGTGTGAAGCCAGGAAAGTAGAGGCAAGAAAAAAGCATAGGCTGCAAGAGGGAGGAAGGCAGGAATACCACAAGAAAGAGAGAGGTAGGGAGGCTGCAAGTTGGAGAGAGTTAGGGAGCCAAGCTGCAAAAGAGAGGGAGGCAGGCTGCAAGATGATGCAGGAGGGAGGGAGGCAGGAAAGCAGGCAGGGTGAAGGGGCTGCAAGAGGGAGGGAGAGAGGCAGGCAGGCAAGCTCAAGAGGCTGCAAGAGGAAGGCAGGAAGGAAAGAGTAAGGGAGGGAGGCAGACAGGCTGCAAGACGCTGAAAGCGGGTAGGAGGCAGTCAGGCAGGCTGCAAGTGGCTACAAGGGGGCGGGAGGCAGGGAGCCAGGTTGCAAGATCAAGGGAGGCACGCAGGCAGGCATTGTGCAAGAGGATGCAAGAGGGATGGAAGCAGGCAGGCCGGCAGGGTGCAAGAGTCTGCAAGAGGGGGGGAGGCAGGCAGGCAAGCGGCAAGAGGCTGCAAGAGGGAGGGAGCAGGCAAGAGTAAGGGAGGGAGGCAGACAGGCTGCAAGAGTTTGAAAGAGGGTAGGAGGCAGTCAGCCAGGCTACAAGATGCTACAGGAGGGGGGGAGGCAGGCAGGCAGGCTGCAAGAGGGAGGGAGGCTTGGCGTAAGCGAAGGGCGGGAAAAAGTGGAGGCGCACATGGAGTGGAAGGAGCAAAATGACTGGCAGGCTGCAGGAAAGTGGAGGCCTAGACGCCACAGGGCAAATTTCTGCCAGGAAAGAGGAGATGCCGGAAGGAGGTGCACGCTCTGATGGGCATTAGTGTTTGAAAAGGGCTGGATAGCCAAAAAGGGATGAGAGGCCCTGGTGGAATTAGAGACGGTGAAATCACTTAGAAAAGGAAGGGGGGGGGAATCTACAGGCATATGTTGGAAGCAAAACAGGATCACGGAGCAAGACAGAGGAAGAGAGGTAATGATGGGTCGAGACTAGAAAGACAGAGAGAAATCACCTGTGGGGGGAAAGGAAGGTGGGAAGGAGGGAGAGCAAGGGACGGTCAAGAAGACAGAGGGATTGAAGGCATGAGAGAGCAAGAGATTGAGAAAGGGAGAGGGATCGGGACGGGCTACAAGCTGAAAGGGAAAGGCCCACGGAGCAGAAGGGAAGGGCACGGGAGCTGGGCACGAGTTTGTACTAGGAAAGAACACCACCGAGAGGGGTATGGATCTCTACAGGCAAAATGCTTGGCAGAGGATGGAGGACCGAGAGAAGAAGGGAAAAGGGGAAAAGGAAGAGGCAGTGAGGAAGTGATGGAGAAAGAAACAGTAGCAACTGAGAGATGAGAAGAGGGACAGGTCCGAGGCAGAGAGGTGGAGAAAGAGCATCAAGCCAGGGATGGGAGCAGGCCAGATGGATCAGAAAAAAGAGGAGGCAGCACTGAGGCATCCAGAAGACAGGTGAGCAACAGGGAGACAGAGAGCAGGAGACGACTGCGGAAGAAATAGAGACGGGGAGTGGGATGCTGGCCTAGAACCAACAAGAGCAACAGAGAGAAAGACAGACGGGTGGAGAACGAGAAAAGACAGAAGAGAGAACAAGAGAGAGAGATGAAGCAATCAGTAGATTCAAATTCTTCCATCGATTCAATTCTTCAAAGAGCACATCTAGGCAGGAACGCAGGCAGTGCAGAAAAGCTGCAAGAGACCTAAAAGAGAGGCTGGAAGGGAAATACAGGCCAGAAAAATGTTGTCTCCCAAATGGGGTCTGAGGCTGGAGGGCTGTAGAGGCCAGAAAAAATTGGATGCCGACAAAAGGTGGGAGGCTGAAATGGGGTGGGTGGCCAGGGGGAGATAAAGGCCAAAAAAATGTGGGAGGCTGAAACATGGTGGGAGGCCGCCCGGGGGGGGGGTGTAGAGACCAAAAAAAGTGGTGGCTGCAAGGGGGAGGGAGGCTTAGGGGAAGTTGAGGGCAGGAAAACATGGAGGCCAAACGGTGTGGAAGGACCAAAATGGGTGGGAGGCCCCGGGAAAGTAGGCCTTAGAATAAAGGGGAGTGTATTATGTGGAAACTATTTGGGGGCGGACAGTTTCAGTGGGACTGTTTTGGGGCCTAAATATTTCAGGGGGTATCGTTTCAGGGGAATTGATACGGAGGGTCTATTTCAGGGAGGCTATTTGGAGACTCCTTTGGGGGAGTATTTTGGTGGGTGTATTTAGGAGGGATATTTAACGGACGACTATTTGACGGGGGAGTATTTTAAGAGCAGAGCATTACAGGGGGATTATTTCCAGGGGGATGTCTTTCGAGGGATCTATTTCAGAGGGAGTGCTTCAGGGGAGAGCATTTGAGGGGAGACTATTCCAGGAGAAAGGATTTGGGGAGGACCGTTTCTGGGGAGAACATTTTGGGGGGGGGAGTACTGGTGGAGGTAGATTTTCCAGGGAGAGTGTTTTGTGGCAGGAGAGTTATGGCAGGTACTGTTTCAGGGGGACTATTTATTGGGGAAAACTATTTCAGGGGTACTGTGGAGGACTCTTCCTGAGGAAGTGTTATGGGAGGGACGGTTTCAGGGAGACTATTTCAGGGGGACGTATTTTGGGGAGGACTCTTTGGTTGCAGTCCTATTTTGAGGCGGGAGTGTTACAGGACAGACTATTTCAGGAGTGCTACTTTGAGGGTGTTTTGCCAATTATCAGGCCTAGCATAAAGGACACAGCCAGCCTCAAGATGAACCGATAACCAAATTAAATTTGACACTAAAGGGTTGCTACACGGGTGATCACTGGGGGTACAAGTCAATCGGGTTACACATAATTGACATCAATCACAACGATCCCAACAACGACACCGCACGACCAGCAATGGCTGCAATAAACAGTGAAATACAGTCTCCCATAGAAGGGATGGGAGACAACCAGGTCAACAAGCCAAATACATAAGACCAAGAAAGCCAGATACTGAATCTCTACAAAGCCCACATTGACAAAAGCCAGACCTGAAGAGCCCAGTTCCAGGGAGTCGAGAGATCCTTCCCCAACAGAAAATTCTTCAGAATGCATCCACCACACAGACAGCCAGTCCACACCTCCTGCAAGTGGTCCCAGCTTTTATCCTCTCCATGGGACACCTGACCTGTCTTTACTTAATGCACAACACCTGGGGCACATTTACCTAATGGCTCTCCCTGCAAAGCCAGAGGGAAGTTTAAAGGGAAACTCACCACCACTTTGTGAAGGACTGTGGAAATCGCCCCTATGTCAACCTTAATTTGGGGCTTGGGGTTGAAACCCCAGCATTTCAGAGGGGCACGAGTTTAAGGGGGAATATTTTGGGGGGATTATTTCAGAGAGTGAGTTATTGCGGGAGGGACTACTTCAGGGAGACTCTTTTGAAGGCACTATTGCAGGGGGGAATATGGCAGGGGGGACTATTTGGGGAGGAACTGTTTCAGGCGGGGCTATTTCAAGGCAGGGGAGTGTTACTGGACAGACTATTTCGGAAGACTCTTCAGGGGCAGTATTTTCAGGGGTCCCAAAATGTGATGGGAGGCCACAGGAAAGAAGAGTCCACAGGACAAACATAGGCCAGAAACAAGTAGGTGCCGGTAGGGGGTGCACGTTCTGATGGGCATTAGAGTCTGAAAAGGGCTGGGAAGACAAAAAAAGAGTGGGAGGCCATGTGGGAATTACAAATGGAGAAATCACGAGGAAAAAAAAAAAAAAAAAAAGAGGAGAAGTCCTGCGGGCACATGTTGGAGGAAAAACAGGTTGAGGGAGCAAGACAGAGGAAGAGAGATAATGATGGGCCGAGACTAGAAAGGCAGAGAGAGAGAGAGAAATCAAATGTGGGGGGAAAGGAAGGTGGAAAGGAGGGAGAGCAAGAGAAGGTTAAAAAGGCAGAGAGCATAAGGGGAAGAGAGAGCAAGAGAGAGACAAAGGGAGAGGGAGCGGGACGGGCTACAAATTGAAAGGGAAAAGGCCACAGAGCAGAAGAGAATGGAACAGGGATCTGGGCACAGGGTTATAGCAGGAAAGAGCACCACCGAGACGGGTATGGATCTCTACAGGCAAAATGCTTGGCAGAGGATGGAGGACCGAGAGAAGAAGGGAAAAGGGGAAAAGGAAGAGGCAGTGAGGAAGTGATGGAGAAAGGAACAGTAGCAACTGAGAGATGAGAAGAGGGACAGGTCCGAAGCAGAGAGGTGGAGAAAGAGCATCAAGCCAGGGATGGGAACAGGCCAGACGGATCAGGAGAGAGGAGGCAGCACTGAGGCATCCAGAAGACAGGTGAGCAACAGGGAGACAGAGAGCAGGAGACGACTGCGGAAGAAATAGAGACGGGGGGGTGGGATGCTGGCCTAGAACCAACAAGAGCAACAGAGAGAAAGACAGACGGGTGGAGAACGAGAAAAGACAGAAGAGAGAACAAAAGAGAGAGATGAAGCAACCAACAGATTCAAAGTCTTCCATCGATTCAAGTCTTCAAAGAGCACATCAAGGCAGGAACGCAGGCAGTGCAGAAAAGCTGCAAGAGACCTAAAAGAGAGGCTGGAAGAGAAATAAAGACCAGAAAAATGTGGTATCCAAAACGGGGTGGGAGGCTGAAACGGGGTGGGAGGCTGGAGGGCAGTAGAGGCCAGGAAAAAATGGAGGCCGAAAAGAGGTGGGAGGCTGAAACAGGGTGGGAGGCTGGAAGGCAGTAGAGGCCAGAAAAAAATGGAGGCCGAAAATACGTCGGAGGCTGAAACAGGGTGGGAGGCTGGAGGGCGGTAGAGGCCAGAAAGAAATGGAGGCCGAAAAGAGGTGGGAGGCTGAAAAAGGGTGGGAGGCCGGAGGGTAGTAGAGGCTAGAAAAAAATGGAGGCCGAAGAGCGGTGGGAGGCTGAAACGGGGTGGAAGGCTGGAGGGCAGTAGAGGCCAGGAAAAAAAATGGAGGCCGAAAATGGGTGGGAGGCTGAAACGGGGTGGGAGGCTGGAGGGCAGTAGAGGCCAGGAAAAAATGGAGGCCGAAAAGAGGTGGGAGGCTGAAACGGGGTGGGAGGCTGGAGGGCAGTAGAGGCCAGAAAAAATTGGAGGCCGTGATAAAGTGGGAGGCTGGAGAGCAGCGGAGGCCAGGAAAAAAATGGAGACAAAAAAAAGAAAAAAGGTGGGAGACTGAAACAGAGTGGAAGCCTGCATGGCATTAGAGAGTAGAAAAAATTGGAGACCAATAAAAGGTGGGGTGTTGAAATGGAGTGTGAAGCCAGGGGCAGGTAGAGGCAAGAAAAATCAGAGATGGCAAGAGGGAGGAATGGAGGGAGGCAGGGTGGGAACGAGGAAGGCAGGCTGCAAAAGGCTGCAAAATAAAGAGAGGAAGTTATATAGGGAGGGAGTCAGGCTTCAAGAGAGAGGGAGGGAGGCAGGCCTCAAGAGGCTGGAAGAGGGAGGCAGGCAGGCAGTCTACAAGAGGCTGCAAGACGGAGGGAGGGAGGGAGAGAGAGAGGGAGGGAGGGAGGGAAGCAGTCTGTGAGATGTAGGGAGGGAGGGAGGGAGGCAAGCTGGCAGGGTGCAAGAGGCTGCAAGAGAGAGGGAGGCAGGCAGGCAGACTGAAAGAGGCTGCAAGACGGAGGAAAGAAGGTATATATGGAGGGAGGGAAAAAGGTAGGCTGCAAGAAGGAGGGAGGCATGCAAGTTAAAGAGGCTGAAAGAGGGAGGCATGAAGACAGTCTGCAAGAGGCTGCAAGAGGGCGGGAGGCAGGGAGCCAGGTTGCAAGATCAAGGGAGGCATGCAGGCAGGCATTGTGCAAGAGGATGCAAGAGGGAGGGAGGCAGACAGGCACGCTGAAAATGACTGCACGAGGGAGGGAAGGACGCAGCCAGGAAGCCTGCAAGAGGATGCCAGAGGCATGGAGGCAGGCAGGCCAGCAGGGTGCAAGAGGCTGCAAGAGGGAGGGAGCAGGCAAGAGTAAGGGAGGGAGACAGGCAGGCTGCAAGAGTTTGAAAGAGAGTACGAGGCAGTCAGGCAGGCTGCAAGAGGCTACAAGTCAGGGGGAGGCAGGCAGGCCGGCAGGGTGCAAGAGGCTGCAAGAGGGAGGGATGCAGGCAGGCAGGCAGGGTGCAAGAGGCTGCAAGAGGGAGGGAGGGAGGCAGGCAGGCAAGCTCAAGAGGCTGCAAGAGGAAGGCAGGAAGGAAAGAGTAAGGGAGGGAGGCAGACAGGCTGCAAGACGCTGAAAGCGGGTAGGAGGCACTCAGGCAGGCTGCAAGAGGCTACAAGGGGGCGGGAGGCAGGGAGCCAGGTTGCAAGATCAAGGGAGGCACGCAGGCAGGCATTGTGCAAGAGGATGCAAGAGGGATGGAAGCAGGCAGGCCGGCAGGGTGCAAGAGTCTGCAAGAGGGGGGGAGGCAGGCAGGCAAGCGGCAAGAGGCTGCAAGAGGGAGGGAGCAGGCAAGAGTAAGGGAGGGAGGCAGACAGGCTGCAAGAGTTTGAAAGAGGGTAGGAGGCAGTCAGGCAGGCTACAAGATGCTACAGGAGGGGGGGAGGCAGGCAGGCAGGCTGCAAGAGGGAGGGAGGCTTGGCGTAAGCGAAGGGCGGGAAAAAGTGGAGGCGCACATGGAGTGGAAGGAGCAAAATGACTGGCAGGCTGCAGGAAAGTGGAGGCCTAGACGCCACAGGGCAAATTTCTGCCAGGAAAGAGGAGATGCCGGAAGGAGGTGCACGCTCTGATGGGCATTAGTGTTTGAAAAGGGCTGGATAGCCAAAAAGGGATGAGAGGCCCTGGTGGAATTAGAGACGGTGAAATCACTTAGAAAAGGAAGGGGGGGGGAATCTACAGGCATATGTTGGAAGCAAAACAGGATCACGGAGCAAGACAGAGGAAGAGAGGTAATGATGGGTCGAGACTAGAAAGACAGAGAGAAATCACCTGTGGGGGGAAAGGAAGGTGGGAAGGAGGGAGAGCAAGGGACGGTCAAGAAGACAGAGGGATTGAAGGCATGAGAGAGCAAGAGATTGAGAAAGGGAGAGGGATCGGGACGGGCTACAAGCTGAAAGGGAAAGGCCCACGGAGCAGAAGGGAAGGGCACGGGAGCTGGGCACGAGTTTGTACTAGGAAAGAACACCACCGAGAGGGGTATGGATCTCTACAGGCAAAATGCTTGGCAGAGGATGGAGGACCGAGAGAAGAAGGGAAAAGGGGAAAAGGAAGAGGCAGTGAGGAAGTGATGGAGAAAGAAACAGTAGCAACTGAGAGATGAGAAGAGGGACAGGTCCGAGGCAGAGAGGTGGAGAAAGAGCATCAAGCCAGGGATGGGAGCAGGCCAGACGGATCAGGAAAAAGAGGAGGCAGCACTGAGGCATCCAGAAGACAGGTGAGCAACAGGGAGACAGAGAGCAGGAGACGACTGCGGAAGAAATAGAGACGGGGAGTGGGATGCTGGCCTAGAACCAACAAGAGCAACAGAGAGAAAGACAGACGGGTGGAGAACGAGAAAAGACAGAAGAGAGAACAAGAGAGAGAGATGAAGCAATCAGTAGATTCAAATTCTTCCATCGATTCAATTCTTCAAAGAGCACATCTAGGCAGGAACGCAGGCAGTGCAGAAAAGCTGCAAGAGACCTAAAAGAGAGGCTGGAAGGGAAATACAGGCCAGAAAAATGTTGTCTCCCAAATGGGGTCTGAGGCTGGAGGGCTGTAGAGGCCAGAAAAAATTGGATGCCGACAAAAGGTGGGAGGCTGAAATGGGGTGGGTGGCCAGGGGGAGATAAAGGCCAAAAAAATGTGGGAGGCTGAAACATGGTGGGAGGCCGCCCGGGGGGGGGTGTAGAGACCAAAAAAAGTGGTGGCTGCAAGGGGGAGGGAGGCTTAGGGGAAGTTGAGGGCAGGAAAACATGGAGGCCAAACGGTGTGGAAGGACCAAAATGGGTGGGAGGCCCCGGGAAAGTAGGCCTTAGAATAAAGGGGAGTGTATTATGTGGAAACTATTTGGGGGCGGACAGTTTCAGTGGGACTGTTTTGGGGCCTAAATATTTCAGGGGGTATCGTTTCAGGGGAATTGATACGGAGGGTCTATTTCAGGGAGGCTATTTGGAGACTCCTTTGGGGGAGTATTTTGGTGGGTGTATTTAGGAGGGATATTTAACAGACGACTATTTGACGGGGGAGTATTTTAAGAGCAGAGCATTACAGGGGGATTATTTCCAGGGGGATGTCTTTCGAGGGATCTATTTCAGAGGGAGTGCTTCAGGGGAGAGCATTTGAGGGGAGACTATTCCAGGAGAAAGGATTTGGGGAGGACCGTTTCTGGGGAGAACATTTTGGGGGGGGGAGTACTGGTGGAGGTAGATTTTCCAGGGAGAGTGTTTTGTGGCAGGAGAGTTATGGCAGGTACTGTTTCAGGGGGACTATTTATTGGGGAAAACTATTTCAGGGGTACTGTGGAGGACTCTTCCTGAGGAAGTGTTATGGGAGGGACGGTTTCAGGGAGACTATTTCAGGGGGACGTATTTTGGGGAGGACTCTTTGGTTGCAGTCCTATTTTGAGGCGGGAGTGTTACAGGACAGACTATTTCAGGAGTGCTACTTTGAGGGTGTTTTGCCAATTATCAGGCCTAGCATAAAGGACACAGCCAGCCTCAAGATGAACCGATAACCAAATTAAATTTGACACTAAAGGGTTGCTACACGGGTGATCACTGGGGGTACAAGTCAATCGGGTTACACATAATTGACATCAATCACAACGATCCCAACAACGACACCGCACGACCAGCAATGGCTGCAATAAACAGTGAAATACAGTCTCCCATAGAAGGGATGGGAGACAACCAGGTCAACAAGCCAAATACATAAGACCAAGAAAGCCAGATACTGAATCTCTACAAAGCCCACATTGACAAAAGCCAGACCTGAAGAGCCCAGTTCCAGGGAGTCGAGAGATCCTTCCCCAACAGAAAATTCTTCAGAATGCATCCACCACACAGACAGCCAGTCCACACCTCCTGCAAGTGGTCCCAGCTTTTATCCTCTCCATGGGACACCTGACCTGTCTTTACTTAATGCACAACACCTGGGGCACATTTACCTAATGGCTCTCCCTGCAAAGCCAGAGGGAAGTTTAAAGGGAAACTCACCACCACTTTGTGAAGGACTGTGGAAATCGCCCCTATGTCAACCTTAATTTGGGGCTTGGGGTTGAAACCCCAGCATTTCAGAGGGGCACGAGTTTAAGGGGGAATATTTTGGGGGGATTATTTCAGAGAGTGAGTTATTGCGGGAGGGACTACTTCAGGGAGACTCTTTTGAAGGCACTATTGCAGGGGGGAATATGGCAGGGGGGACTATTTGGGGAGGAACTGTTTCAGGCGGGGCTATTTCAAGGCAGGGGAGTGTTACTGGACAGACTATTTCGGAAGACTCTTCAGGGGCAGTATTTTCAGGGGTCCCAAAATGTGATGGGAGGCCACAGGAAAGAAGAGTCCACAGGACAAACATAGGCCAGAAACAAGTAGGTGCCGGTAGGGGGTGCACGTTCTGATGGGCATTAGAGTCTGAAAAGGGCTGGGAAGACAAAAAAAGAGTGGGAGGCCATGTGGGAATTACAAATGGAGAAATCACGAGAAAAAAAAAAAAAAAAAAAAAGAGGAGAAGTCCTGCGGGCACATGTTGGAGGAAAAACAGGTTGAGGGAGCAAGACAGAGGAAGAGAGATAATGATGGGCCGAGACTAGAAAGGCAGAGAGAGAGAGAGAAATCAAATGTGGGGGGAAAGGAAGGTGGAAAGGAGGGAGAGCAAGAGAAGGTTAAAAAGGCAGAGAGCATAAGGGGAAGAGAGAGCAAGAGAGAGACAAAGGGAGAGGGAGCGGGACGGGCTACAAATTGAAAGGGAAAAGGCCACAGAGCAGAAGAGAATGGAACAGGGATCTGGGCACAGGGTTATAGCAGGAAAGAGCACCACCGAGACGGGTATGGATCTCTACAGGCAAAATGCTTGGCAGAGGATGGAGGACCGAGAGAAGAAGGGAAAAGGGGAAAAGGAAGAGGCAGTGAGGAAGTGATGGAGAAAGAAACAGTAGCAACTGAGAGATGAGAAGAGGGACAGGTCCGAGGCAGAGAGGTGGAGAAAGAGCATCAAGCCAGGGATGGGAACAGGCCAGACGGATCAGGAGAGAGGAGGCAGCACTGAGGCATCCAGAAGACAGGTGAGCAACAGGGAGACAGAGAGCAGGAGACGACTGCGGAAGAAATAGAGACGGGGGGGTGGGATGCTGGCCTAGAACCAACAAGAGCAACAGAGAGAAAGACAGACGGGTGGAGAACGAGAAAAGACAGAAGAGAGAACAAGAGAGAGAGATGAAGCAACCAACAGATTCAAAGTCTTCCATCGATTCAAGTCTTCAAAGAGCACGTCAAGGCAGGAACGCAGGCAGTGCAGAAAAGCTGCAAGAGACCTAAAAGAGAGGCTGGAAGAGAAATAAAGACCAGAAAAATGTGGTATCCAAAACGGGGTGGGAGGCTGAAACGGGGTGGGAGGCAGGAGGGCAGTAGAGGCCAGGAAGAAATGGAAGCCGAAAATAGGTGGGAGGCTGAAACGGGGTGGGAGGCTGGAGGGCAGTAGAGGCCAGGAAAAAATGGAGGCCGAAAAGAGGTGGGAGGCTGAAACAGGGTGGGAGGCTGGAAGGCAGTAGAGGCCAGAAAAAAATGGAGGCCGAAAATAGGTGGGAGGCTGAAACAGGGTGGGAGGCTGGAGGGCGGTAGAGGCCAGAAAAAAATGGAGGCCGAAAAGAGGTGGGAGGCTGAAAAAGGGTGGGAGGCTGGAGGGTAGTAGAGGCCAGAAATAAATGGAGGCCGAAGAGCGGTGGGAGGCTGAAACGGGGTGGGAGGCTGGAGGGCAGTAGAGGCCAGGAAAAAAATGGAGGCCGAAAATGGGTGGGAGGCTGAAACGGGGTGGGAGGCTGGAGGGCAGTAGAGGCCAGGAAAAAATGGAGGCCGAAAAGAGGTGGGAGGCTGAAATGGGGTGGGAGGCTGGAGGGCAGTAGAGGCCAGAAAAAATTGGAGGCCGTGATAAAGTGGGAGGCTGGAGAGCAGCGGAGGCCAGGAAAAAAATGGAGACAAAAAAAAGAAAAAAGGTGGGAGACTGAAACAGAGTGGAAGCCTGCATGGCATTAGAGAGTAGAAAAAATTGGAGACCAATAAAAGGTGGGGTGTTGAAATGGAGTGTGAAGCCAGGGGCAGGTAGAGGCAAGAAAAATCAGAGATGGCAAGAGGGAGGAATGGAGGGAGGCAGGGTGGGAACGAGGAAGGCAGGCTGCAAAAGGCTGCAAAATAAAGAGAGGAAGTTATATAGGGAGGGAGTCAGGCTTCAAGAGAGAGGGAGGGAGGCAGGCCTCAAGAGGCTGGAAGAGGGAGGCAGGCAGGCAGTCTACAAGAGGCTGCAAGACGGAGGGAGGGAGGGAGAGAGAGAGGGAGGGAGGGAGGAAAGCAGTCTGTGAGATGTAGGGAGGGAGGGAGGGAGGCAAGCTGGCAGGGTGCAAGAGGCTGCAAGAGAGAGGGAGGCAGGCAGACTGAAAGAGGCTGCAAGACGGAGGAAAGAAGGTATATATGGAGGGAGGGAAAAAGGTAGGCTGCAAGAAGGAGGGAGGCATGCAAGTTAAAGAGGCTGAAAGAGGGAGGCATGAAGACAGTCTGCAAGAGGCTGCAAGAGGGCGGGAGGCAGGGAGCCAGGTTGCAAGATCAAGGGAGGCATGCAGGCAGGCATTGTGCAAGAGGATGCAAGAGGGAGGGAGGCAGACAGGCACGCTGAAAATGACTGCACGAGGGAGGGAAGGACGCAGCCAGGAAGCCTGCAAGAGGATGCCAGAGGCATGGAGGCAGGCAGGCCAGCAGGGTGCAAGAGGCTGCAAGAGGGAGGGAGCAGGCAAGAGTAAGGGAGGGAGACAGGCAGGCTGCAAGAGTTTGAAAGAGAGTACGAGGCAGTCAGGCAGGCTGCAAGAGGCTACAAGTCAGGGGGAGGCAGGCAGGCCGGCAGGGTGCAAGAGGCTGCAAGAGGGAGGGATGCAGGCAGGCAGGCAGGGTGCAAGAGGCTGCAAGAGGGAGGGAGGGAGGCAGGCAGGCAAGCTCAAGAGGCTGCAAGAGGAAGGCAGGAAGGAAAGAGTAAGGGAGGGAGGCAGACAGGCTGCAAGACGCTGAAAGCGGGTAGGAGGCACTCAGGCAGGCTGCAAGAGGCTACAAGGGGGCGGGAGGCAGGGAGCCAGGTTGCAAGATCAAGGGAGGCACGCAGGCAGGCATTGTGCAAGAGGATGCAAGAGGGATGGAAGCAGGCAGGCCGGCAGGGTGCAAGAGTCTGCAAGAGGGGGGGAGGCAGGCAGGCAAGCGGCAAGAGGCTGCAAGAGGGAGGGAGCAGGCAAGAGTAAGGGAGGGAGGCAGACAGGCTGCAAGAGTTTGAAAGAGGGTAGGAGGCAGTCAGGCAGGCTACAAGATGCTACAGGAGGGGGGGAGGCAGGCAGGCAGGCTGCAAGAGGGAGGGAGGCTTGGCGTAAGCGAAGGGCGGGAAAAAGTGGAGGCGCACATGGAGTGGAAGGAGCAAAATGACTGGCAGGCTGCAGGAAAGTGGAGGCCTAGACGCCACAGGGCAAATTTCTGCCAGGAAAGAGGAGATGCCGGAAGGAGGTGCACGCTCTGATGGGCATTAGTGTTTGAAAAGGGCTGGATAGCCAAAAAGGGATGAGAGGCCCTGGTGGAATTAGAGACGGTGAAATCACTTAGAAAAGGAAGGGGGGGGGAATCTACAGGCATATGTTGGAAGCAAAACAGGATCACGGAGCAAGACAGAGGAAGAGAGGTAATGATGGGTCGAGACTAGAAAGACAGAGAGAAATCACCTGTGGGGGGAAAGGAAGGTGGGAAGGAGGGAGAGCAAGGGACGGTCAAGAAGACAGAGGGATTGAAGGCATGAGAGAGCAAGAGATTGAGAAAGGGAGAGGGATCGGGACGGGCTACAAGCTGAAAGGGAAAGGCCCACGGAGCAGAAGGGAAGGGCACGGGAGCTGGGCACGAGTTTGTACTAGGAAAGAACACCACCGAGAGGGGTATGGATCTCTACAGGCAAAATGCTTGGCAGAGGATGGAGGACCGAGAGAAGAAGGGAAAAGGGGAAAAGGAAGAGGCAGTGAGGAAGTGATGGAGAAAGAAACAGTAGCAACTGAGAGATGAGAAGAGGGACAGGTCCGAGGCAGAGAGGTGGAGAAAGAGCATCAAGCCAGGGATGGGAGCAGGCCAGATGGATCAGAAAAAAGAGGAGGCAGCACTGAGGCATCCAGAAGACAGGTGAGCAACAGGGAGACAGAGAGCAGGAGACGACTGCGGAAGAAATAGAGACGGGGAGTGGGATGCTGGCCTAGAACCAACAAGAGCAACAGAGAGAAAGACAGACGGGTGGAGAACGAGAAAAGACAGAAGAGAGAACAAGAGAGAGAGATGAAGCAATCAGTAGATTCAAATTCTTCCATCGATTCAATTCTTCAAAGAGCACATCTAGGCAGGAACGCAGGCAGTGCAGAAAAGCTGCAAGAGACCTAAAAGAGAGGCTGGAAGGGAAATACAGGCCAGAAAAATGTTGTCTCCCAAATGGGGTCTGAGGCTGGAGGGCTGTAGAGGCCAGAAAAAATTGGATGCCGACAAAAGGTGGGAGGCTGAAATGGGGTGGGTGGCCAGGGGGAGATAAAGGCCAAAAAAATGTGGGAGGCTGAAACATGGTGGGAGGCCGCCCGGGGGGGGGGGTGTAGAGACCAAAAAAAGTGGTGGCTGCAAGGGGGAGGGAGGCTTAGGGGAAGTTGAGGGCAGGAAAACATGGAGGCCAAACGGTGTGGAAGGACCAAAATGGGTGGGAGGCCCCGGGAAAGTAGGCCTTAGAATAAAGGGGAGTGTATTATGTGGAAACTATTTGGGGGCGGACAGTTTCAGTGGGACTGTTTTGGGGCCTAAATATTTCAGGGGGTATCGTTTCAGGGGAATTGATACGGAGGGTCTATTTCAGGGAGGCTATTTGGAGACTCCTTTGGGGGAGTATTTTGGTGGGTGTATTTAGGAGGGATATTTAACGGACGACTATTTGACGGGGGAGTATTTTAAGAGCAGAGCATTACAGGGGGATTATTTCCAGGGGGATGTCTTTCGAGGGATCTATTTCAGAGGGAGTGCTTCAGGGGAGAGCATTTGAGGGGAGACTATTCCAGGAGAAAGGATTTGGGGAGGACCGTTTCTGGGGAGAACATTTTGGGGGGGGGAGTACTGGTGGAGGTAGATTTTCCAGGGAGAGTGTTTTGTGGCAGGAGAGTTATGGCAGGTACTGTTTCAGGGGGACTATTTATTGGGGAAAACTATTTCAGGGGTACTGTGGAGGACTCTTCCTGAGGAAGTGTTATGGGAGGGACGGTTTCAGGGAGACTATTTCAGGGGGACGTATTTTGGGGAGGACTCTTTGGTTGCAGTCCTATTTTGAGGCGGGAGTGTTACAGGACAGACTATTTCAGGAGTGCTACTTTGAGGGTGTTTTGCCAATTATCAGGCCTAGCATAAAGGACACAGCCAGCCTCAAGATGAACCGATAACCAAATTAAATTTGACACTAAAGGGTTGCTACACGGGTGATCACTGGGGGTACAAGTCAATCGGGTTACACATAATTGACATCAATCACAACGATCCCAACAACGACACCGCACGACCAGCAATGGCTGCAATAAACACTGAAATACAGTCTCCCATAGAAGGGATGGGAGACAACCAGGTCAACAAGCCAAATACATAAGACCAAGAAAGCCAGATACTGAATCTCTACAAAGCCCACATTGACAAAAGCCAGACCTGAAGAGCCCAGTTCCAGGGAGTCGAGAGATCCTTCCCCAACAGAAAATTCTTCAGAATGCATCCACCACACAGACAGCCAGTCCACACCTCCTGCAAGTGGTCCCAGCTTTTATCCTCTCCATGGGACACCTGACCTGTCTTTACTTAATGCACAACACCTGGGGCACATTTACCTAATGGCTCTCCCTGCAAAGCCAGAGGGAAGTTTAAAGGGAAACTCACCACCACTTTGTGAAGGACTGTGGAAATCGCCCCTATGTCAACCTTAATTTGGGGCTTGGGGTTGAAACCCCAGCATTTCAGAGGGGCACGAGTTTAAGGGGGAATATTTTGGGGGGATTATTTCAGAGAGTGAGTTATTGCGGGAGGGACTACTTCAGGGAGACTCTTTTGAAGGCACTATTGCAGGGGGGAATATGGCAGGGGGGACTATTTGGGGAGGAACTGTTTCAGGCGGGGCTATTTCAAGGCAGGGGAGTGTTACTGGACAGACTATTTCGGAAGACTCTTCAGGGGCAGTATTTTCAGGGGTCCCAAAATGTGATGGGAGGCCACAGGAAAGAAGAGTCCACAGGACAAACATAGGCCAGAAACAAGTAGGTGCCGGTAGGGGGTGCACGTTCTGATGGGCATTAGAGTCTGAAAAGGGCTGGGAAGACAAAAAAAGAGTGGGAGGCCATGTGGGAATTACAAATGGAGAAATCACGAGAAAAAAAAAAAAAAAAAAAAGAGGAGAAGTCCTGCGGGCACATGTTGGAGGAAAAACAGGTTGAGGGAGCAAGACAGAGGAAGAGAGATAATGATGGGCCGAGACTAGAAAGGCAGAGAGAGAGAGAGAAATCAAATGTGGGGGGAAAGGAAGGTGGAAAGGAGGGAGAGCAAGAGAAGGTTAAAAAGGCAGAGAGCATAAGGGGAAGAGAGAGCAAGAGAGAGACAAAGGGAGAGGGAGCGGGACGGGCTACAAATTGAAAGGGAAAAGGCCACAGAGCAGAAGAGAATGGAACAGGGATCTGGGCACAGGGTTATAGCAGGAAAGAGCACCACCGAGACGGGTATGGATCTCTACAGGCAAAATGCTTGGCAGAGGATGGAGGACCGAGAGAAGAAGGGAAAAGGGGAAAAGGAAGAGGCAGTGAGGAAGTGATGGAGAAAGAAACAGTAGCAACTGAGAGATGAGAAGAGGGACAGGTCCGAGGCAGAGAGGTGGAGAAAGAGCATCAAGCCAGGGATGGGAACAGGCCAGACGGATCAGGAGAGAGGAGGCAGCACTGAGGCATCCAGAAGACAGGTGAGCAACAGGGAGACAGAGAGCAGGAGACGACTGCGGAAGAAATAGAGACGGGGGGGTGGGATGCTGGCCTAGAACCAACAAGAGCAACAGAGAGAAAGACAGACGGGTGGAGAACGAGAAAAGACAGAAGAGAGAACAAGAGAGAGAGATGAAGCAACCAACAGATTCAAAGTCTTCCATCGATTCAAGTCTTCAAAGAGCACGTCAAGGCAGGAACGCAGGCAGTGCAGAAAAGCTGCAAGAGACCTAAAAGAGAGGCTGGAAGAGAAATAAAGACCAGAAAAATGTGGTATCCAAAACGGGGTGGGAGGCTGAAACGGGGTGGGAGGCAGGAGGGCAGTAGAGGCCAGGAAGAAATGGAAGCCGAAAATAGGTGGGAGGCTGAAACGGGGTGTGAGGCTGGAGGGCAGTAGAGGCCAGGAAAAAATGGAGGCCGAAAAGAGGTGGGAGGCTGAAACAGGGTGGGAGGCTGGAAGGCAGTAGAGGCCAGAAAAAAATGGAGGCCGAAAATAGGTGGGAGGCTGAAACAGGGTGGGAGGCTGGAGGGCGGTAGAGGCCAGAAAAAAATGGAGGCCGAAAAGAGGTGGGAGGCTGAAAAAGGGTGGGAGGCTGGAGGGTAGTAGAGGCCAGAAAAAAAATGGAGGCCGAAGAGCGGTGGGAGGCTGAAACGGGGTGGGAGGCTGGAGGGCAGTAGAGGCCAGGAAAAAAATGGAGGCCGAAAATGGGTGGGAGGCTGAAACGGGGTGGGAGGCTGGAGGGCAGTAGAGGCCAGGAAAAAATGGAGGCCGAAAAGAGGTGGGAGGCTGAAATGGGGTGGGAGGCTGGAGGGCAGTAGAGGCCAGAAAAAATTGGAGGCCGTGATAAAGTGGGAGGCTGGAGAGCAGCGGAGGCCAGGAAAAAAATGGAGACAAAAAAAAGAAAAAAGGTGGGAGACTGAAACAGAGTGGAAGCCTGCATGGCATTAGAGAGTAGAAAAAATTGGAGACCAATAAAAGGTGGGGTGTTGAAATGGAGTGTGAAGCCAGGGGCAGGTAGAGGCAAGAAAAATCAGAGATGGCAAGAGGGAGGAATGGAGGGAGGCAGGGTGGGAACGAGGAAGGCAGGCTGCAAAAGGCTGCAAAATAAAGAGAGGAAGTTATATAGGGAGGGAGTCAGGCTTCAAGAGAGAGGGAGGGAGGCAGGCCTCAAGAGGCTGGAAGAGGGAGGCAGGCAGGCAGTCTACAAGAGGCTGCAAGACGGAGGGAGGGAGGGAGAGAGAGAGGGAGGGAGGGAGGAAAGCAGTCTGTGAGATGTAGGGAGGGAGGGAGGGAGGCAAGCTGGCAGGGTGCAAGAGGCTGCAAGAGAGAGGGAGGCAGGCAGACTGAAAGAGGCTGCAAGACGGAGGAAAGAAGGTATATATGGAGGGAGGGAAAAAGGTAGGCTGCAAGAAGGAGGGAGGCATGCAAGTTAAAGAGGCTGAAAGAGGGAGGCATGAAGACAGTCTGCAAGAGGCTGCAAGAGGGCGGGAGGCAGGGAGCCAGGTTGCAAGATCAAGGGAGGCATGCAGGCAGGCATTGTGCAAGAGGATGCAAGAGGGAGGGAGGCAGACAGGCACGCTGAAAATGACTGCACGAGGGAGGGAAGGACGCAGCCAGGAAGCCTGCAAGAGGATGCCAGAGGCATGGAGGCAGGCAGGCCAGCAGGGTGCAAGAGGCTGCAAGAGGGAGGGAGCAGGCAAGAGTAAGGGAGGGAGACAGGCAGGCTGCAAGAGTTTGAAAGAGAGTACGAGGCAGTCAGGCAGGCTGCAAGAGGCTACAAGTCAGGGGGAGGCAGGCAGGCCGGCAGGGTGCAAGAGGCTGCAAGAGGGAGGGATGCAGGCAGGCAGGCAGGGTGCAAGAGGCTGCAAGAGGGAGGGAGGGAGGCAGGCAGGCAAGCTCAAGAGGCTGCAAGAGGAAGGCAGGAAGGAAAGAGTAAGGGAGGGAGGCAGACAGGCTGCAAGACGCTGAAAGCGGGTAGGAGGCACTCAGGCAGGCTGCAAGAGGCTACAAGGGGGCGGGAGGCAGGGAGCCAGGTTGCAAGATCAAGGGAGGCACGCAGGCAGGCATTGTGCAAGAGGATGCAAGAGGGATGGAAGCAGGCAGGCCGGCAGGGTGCAAGAGTCTGCAAGAGGGGGGGAGGCAGGCAGGCAAGCGGCAAGAGGCTGCAAGAGGGAGGGAGCAGGCAAGAGTAAGGGAGGGAGGCAGACAGGCTGCAAGAGTTTGAAAGAGGGTAGGAGGCAGTCAGGCAGGCTACAAGATGCTACAGGAGGGGGGGAGGCAGGCAGGCAGGCTGCAAGAGGGAGGGAGGCTTGGCGTAAGCGAAGGGCGGGAAAAAGTGGAGGCGCACATGGAGTGGAAGGAGCAAAATGACTGGCAGGCTGCAGGAAAGTGGAGGCCTAGACGCCACAGGGCAAATTTCTGCCAGGAAAGAGGAGATGCCGGAAGGAGGTGCACGCTCTGATGGGCATTAGTGTTTGAAAAGGGCTGGATAGCCAAAAAGGGATGAGAGGCCCTGGTGGAATTAGAGACGGTGAAATCACTTAGAAAAGGAAGGGGGGGGGAATCTACAGGCATATGTTGGAAGCAAAACAGGATCACGGAGCAAGACAGAGGAAGAGAGGTAATGATGGGTCGAGACTAGAAAGACAGAGAGAAATCACCTGTGGGGGGAAAGGAAGGTGGGAAGGAGGGAGAGCAAGGGACGGTCAAGAAGACAGAGGGATTGAAGGCATGAGAGAGCAAGAGATTGAGAAAGGGAGAGGGATCGGGACGGGCTACAAGCTGAAAGGGAAAGGCCCACGGAGCAGAAGGGAAGGGCACGGGAGCTGGGCACGAGTTTGTACTAGGAAAGAACACCACCGAGAGGGGTATGGATCTCTACAGGCAAAATGCTTGGCAGAGGATGGAGGACCGAGAGAAGAAGGGAAAAGGGGAAAAGGAAGAGGCAGTGAGGAAGTGATGGAGAAAGAAACAGTAGCAACTGAGAGATGAGAAGAGGGACAGGTCCGAGGCAGAGAGGTGGAGAAAGAGCATCAAGCCAGGGATGGGAGCAGGCCAGATGGATCAGAAAAAAGAGGAGGCAGCACTGAGGCATCCAGAAGACAGGTGAGCAACAGGGAGACAGAGAGCAGGAGACGACTGCGGAAGAAATAGAGACGGGGAGTGGGATGCTGGCCTAGAACCAACAAGAGCAACAGAGAGAAAGACAGACGGGTGGAGAACGAGAAAAGACAGAAGAGAGAACAAGAGAGAGAGATGAAGCAATCAGTAGATTCAAATTCTTCCATCGATTCAATTCTTAAAAGAGCACATCTAGGCAGGAACGCAGGCAGTGCAGAAAAGCTGCAAGAGACCTAAAAGAGAGGCTGGAAGGGAAATACAGGCCAGAAAAATGTTGTCTCCCAAATGGGGTCTGAGGCTGGAGGGCTGTAGAGGCCAGAAAAAATTGGATGCCGACAAAAGGTGGGAGGCTGAAATGGGGTGGGTGGCCAGGGGGAGATAAAGGCCAAAAAAATGTGGGAGGCTGAAACATGGTGGGAGGCCGCCCGGGGGGGGGGGTGTAGAGACCAAAAAAAGTGGTGGCTGCAAGGGGGAGGGAGGCTTAGGGGAAGTTGAGGGCAGGAAAACATGGAGGCCAAACGGTGTGGAAGGACCAAAATGGGTGGGAGGCCCCGGGAAAGTAGGCCTTAGAATAAAGGGGAGTGTATTATGTGGAAACTATTTGGGGGCGGACAGTTTCAGTGGGACTGTTTTGGGGCCTAAATATTTCAGGGGGTATCGTTTCAGGGGAATTGATACGGAGGGTCTATTTCAGGGAGGCTATTTGGAGACTCCTTTGGGGGAGTATTTTGGTGGGTGTATTTAGGAGGGATATTTAACAGACGACTATTTGACGGGGGAGTATTTTAAGAGCAGAGCATTACAGGGGGATTATTTCCAGGGGGATGTCTTTCGAGGGATCTATTTCAGAGGGAGTGCTTCAGGGGAGAGCATTTGAGGGGAGACTATTCCAGGAGAAAGGATTTGGGGAGGACCGTTTCTGGGGAGAACATTTTGGGGGGGGGAGTACTGGTGGAGGTAGATTTTCCAGGGAGAGTGTTTTGTGGCAGGAGAGTTATGGCAGGTACTGTTTCAGGGGGACTATTTATTGGGGAAAACTATTTCAGGGGTACTGTGGAGGACTCTTCCTGAGGAAGTGTTATGGGAGGGACGGTTTCAGGGAGACTATTTCAGGGGGACGTATTTTGGGGAGGACTCTTTGGTTGCAGTCCTATTTTGAGGCGGGAGTGTTACAGGACAGACTATTTCAGGAGTGCTACTTTGAGGGTGTTTTGCCAATTATCAGGCCTAGCATAAAGGACACAGCCAGCCTCAAGATGAACCGATAACCAAATTAAATTTGACACTAAAGGGTTGCTACACGGGTGATCACTGGGGGTACAAGTCAATCGGGTTACACATAATTGACATCAATCACAACGATCCCAACAACGACACCGCACGACCAGCAATGGCTGCAATAAACAGTGAAATACAGTCTCCCATAGAAGGGATGGGAGACAACCAGGTCAACAAGCCAAATACATAAGACCAAGAAAGCCAGATACTGAATCTCTACAAAGCCCACATTGACAAAAGCCAGACCTGAAGAGCCCAGTTCCAGGGAGTCGAGAGATCCTTCCCCAACAGAAAATTCTTCAGAATGCATCCACCACACAGACAGCCAGTCCACACCTCCTGCAAGTGGTCCCAGCTTTTATCCTCTCCATGGGACACCTGACCTGTCTTTACTTAATGCACAACACCTGGGGCACATTTACCTAATGGCTCTCCCTGCAAAGCCAGAGGGAAGTTTAAAGGGAAACTCACCACCACTTTGTGAAGGACTGTGGAAATCGCCCCTATGTCAACCTTAATTTGGGGCTTGGGGTTGAAACCCCAGCATTTCAGAGGGGCACGAGTTTAAGGGGGAATATTTTGGGGGGATTATTTCAGAGAGTGAGTTATTGCGGGAGGGACTACTTCAGGGAGACTCTTTTGAAGGCACTATTGCAGGGGGGAATATGGCAGGGGGGACTATTTGGGGAGGAACTGTTTCAGGCGGGGCTATTTCAAGGCAGGGGAGTGTTACTGGACAGACTATTTCGGAAGACTCTTCAGGGGCAGTATTTTCAGGGGTCCCAAAATGTGATGGGAGGCCACAGGAAAGAAGAGTCCACAGGACAAACATAGGCCAGAAACAAGTAGGTGCCGGTAGGGGGTGCACGTTCTGATGGGCATTAGAGTCTGAAAAGGGCTGGGAAGACAAAAAAAGAGTGGGAGGCCATGTGGGAATTACAAATGGAGAAATCACGAGAAAAAAAAAAAAAAAAAAAAGAGGAGAAGTCCTGCGGGCACATGTTGGAGGAAAAACAGGTTGAGGGAGCAAGACAGAGGAAGAGAGATAATGATGGGCCGAGACTAGAAAGGCAGAGAGAGAGAGAGAAATCAAATGTGGGGGGAAAGGAAGGTGGAAAGGAGGGAGAGCAAGAGAAGGTTAAAAAGGCAGAGAGCATAAGGGGAAGAGAGAGCAAGAGAGAGACAAAGGGAGAGGGAGCGGGACGGGCTACAAATTGAAAGGGAAAAGGCCACAGAGCAGAAGAGAATGGAACAGGGATCTGGGCACAGGGTTATAGCAGGAAAGAGCACCACCGAGACGGGTATGGATCTCTACAGGCAAAATGCTTGGCAGAGGATGGAGGACCGAGAGAAGAAGGGAAAAGGGGAAAAGGAAGAGGCAGTGAGGAAGTGATGGAGAAAGAAACAGTAGCAACTGAGAGATGAGAAGAGGGACAGGTCCGAGGCAGAGAGGTGGAGAAAGAGCATCAAGCCAGGGATGGGAACAGGCCAGACGGATCAGGAGAGAGGAGGCAGCACTGAGGCATCCAGAAGACAGGTGAGCAACAGGGAGACAGAGAGCAGGAGACGACTGCGGAAGAAATAGAGACGGGGGGGTGGGATGCTGGCCTAGAACCAACAAGAGCAACAGAGAGAAAGACAGACGGGTGGAGAACGAGAAAAGACAGAAGAGAGAACAAGAGAGAGAGATGAAGCAACCAACAGATTCAAAGTCTTCCATCGATTCAAGTCTTCAAAGAGCACGTCAAGGCAGGAACGCAGGCAGTGCAGAAAAGCTGCAAGAGACCTAAAAGAGAGGCTGGAAGAGAAATAAAGACCAGAAAAATGTGGTATCCAAAACGGGGTGGGAGGCTGAAACGGGGTGGGAGGCAGGAGGGCAGTAGAGGCCAGGAAGAAATGGAAGCCGAAAATAGGTGGGAGGCTGAAACGGGGTGTGAGGCTGGAGGGCAGTAGAGGCCAGGAAAAAATGGAGGCCGAAAAGAGGTGGGAGGCTGAAACAGGGTGGGAGGCTGGAAGGCAGTAGAGGCCAGAAAAAAATGGAGGCCGAAAATAGGTGGGAGGCTGAAACAGGGTGGGAGGCTGGAGGGCGGTAGAGGCCAGAAAAAAATGGAGGCCGAAAAGAGGTGGGAGGCTGAAAAAGGGTGGGAGGCTGGAGGGTAGTAGAGGCCAGAAAAAAAATGGAGGCCGAAGAGCGGTGGGAGGCTGAAACGGGGTGGGAGGCTGGAGGGCAGTAGAGGCCAGGAAAAAAATGGAGGCCGAAAATGGGTGGGAGGCTGAAACGGGGTGGGAGGCTGGAGGGCAGTAGAGGCCAGGAAAAAATGGAGGCCGAAAAGAGGTGGGAGGCTGGAGGGCAGTAGAGGCCAGAAAAAATTGGAGGCCGTGATAAAGTGGGAGGCTGGAGAGCAGCGGAGGCCAGGAAAAAAATGGAGACAAAAAAAAGAAAAAAGGTGGGAGACTGAAACAGAGTGGAAGCCTGCATGGCATTAGAGAGTAGAAAAAATTGGAGACCAATAAAAGGTGGGGTGTTGAAATGGAGTGTGAAGCCAGGGGCAGGTAGAGGCAAGAAAAATCAGAGATGGCAAGAGGGAGGAATGGAGGGAGGCAGGGTGGGAACGAGGAAGGCAGGCTGCAAAAGGCTGCAAAATAAAGAGAGGAAGTTATATAGGGAGGGAGTCAGGCTTCAAGAGAGAGGGAGGGAGGCAGGCCTCAAGAGGCTGGAAGAGGGAGGCAGGCAGGCAGTCTACAAGAGGCTGCAAGACGGAGGGAGGGAGGGAGAGAGAGAGGGAGGGAGGGAGGAAAGCAGTCTGTGAGATGTAGGGAGGGAGGGAGGGAGGCAAGCTGGCAGGGTGCAAGAGGCTGCAAGAGAGAGGGAGGCAGGCAGACTGAAAGAGGCTGCAAGACGGAGGAAAGAAGGTATATATGGAGGGAGGGAAAAAGGTAGGCTGCAAGAAGGAGGGAGGCATGCAAGTTAAAGAGGCTGAAAGAGGGAGGCATGAAGACAGTCTGCAAGAGGCTGCAAGAGGGCGGGAGGCAGGGAGCCAGGTTGCAAGATCAAGGGAGGCATGCAGGCAGGCATTGTGCAAGAGGATGCAAGAGGGAGGGAGGCAGACAGGCACGCTGAAAATGACTGCACGAGGGAGGGAAGGACGCAGCCAGGAAGCCTGCAAGAGGATGCCAGAGGCATGGAGGCAGGCAGGCCAGCAGGGTGCAAGAGGCTGCAAGAGGGAGGGAGCAGGCAAGAGTAAGGGAGGGAGACAGGCAGGCTGCAAGAGTTTGAAAGAGAGTACGAGGCAGTCAGGCAGGCTGCAAGAGGCTACAAGTCAGGGGGAGGCAGGCAGGCCGGCAGGGTGCAAGAGGCTGCAAGAGGGAGGGATGCAGGCAGGCAGGCAGGGTGCAAGAGGCTGCAAGAGGGAGGGAGGGAGGCAGGCAGGCAAGCTCAAGAGGCTGCAAGAGGAAGGCAGGAAGGAAAGAGTAAGGGAGGGAGGCAGACAGGCTGCAAGACGCTGAAAGCGGGTAGGAGGCACTCAGGCAGGCTGCAAGAGGCTACAAGGGGGCGGGAGGCAGGGAGCCAGGTTGCAAGATCAAGGGAGGCACGCAGGCAGGCATTGTGCAAGAGGATGCAAGAGGGATGGAAGCAGGCAGGCCGGCAGGGTGCAAGAGTCTGCAAGAGGGGGGGAGGCAGGCAGGCAAGCGGCAAGAGGCTGCAAGAGGGAGGGAGCAGGCAAGAGTAAGGGAGGGAGGCAGACAGGCTGCAAGAGTTTGAAAGAGGGTAGGAGGCAGTCAGGCAGGCTACAAGATGCTACAGGAGGGGGGGAGGCAGGCAGGCAGGCTGCAAGAGGGAGGGAGGCTTGGCGTAAGCGAAGGGCGGGAAAAAGTGGAGGCGCACATGGAGTGGAAGGAGCAAAATGACTGGCAGGCTGCAGGAAAGTGGAGGCCTAGACGCCACAGGGCAAATTTCTGCCAGGAAAGAGGAGATGCCGGAAGGAGGTGCACGCTCTGATGGGCATTAGTGTTTGAAAAGGGCTGGATAGCCAAAAAGGGATGAGAGGCCCTGGTGGAATTAGAGACGGTGAAATCACTTAGAAAAGGAAGGGGGGGGGAATCTACAGGCATATGTTGGAAGCAAAACAGGATCACGGAGCAAGACAGAGGAAGAGAGGTAATGATGGGTCGAGACTAGAAAGACAGAGAGAAATCACCTGTGGGGGGAAAGGAAGGTGGGAAGGAGGGAGAGCAAGGGACGGTCAAGAAGACAGAGGGATTGAAGGCATGAGAGAGCAAGAGATTGAGAAAGGGAGAGGGATCGGGACGGGCTACAAGCTGAAAGGGAAAGGCCCACGGAGCAGAAGGGAAGGGCACGGGAGCTGGGCACGAGTTTGTACTAGGAAAGAACACCACCGAGAGGGGTATGGATCTCTACAGGCAAAATGCTTGGCAGAGGATGGAGGACCGAGAGAAGAAGGGAAAAGGGGAAAAGGAAGAGGCAGTGAGGAAGTGATGGAGAAAGAAACAGTAGCAACTGAGAGATGAGAAGAGGGACAGGTCCGAGGCAGAGAGGTGGAGAAAGAGCATCAAGCCAGGGATGGGAGCAGGCCAGACGGATCAGAAAAAAGAGGAGGCAGCACTGAGGCATCCAGAAGACAGGTGAGCAACAGGGAGACAGAGAGCAGGAGACGACTGCGGAAGAAATAGAGACGGGGAGTGGGATGCTGGCCTAGAACCAACAAGAGCAACAGAGAGAAAGACAGACGGGTGGAGAACGAGAAAAGACAGAAGAGAGAACAAGAGAGAGAGATGAAGCAATCAGTAGATTCAAATTCTTCCATCGATTCAATTCTTCAAAGAGCACATCTAGGCAGGAACGCAGGCAGTGCAGAAAAGCTGCAAGAGACCTAAAAGAGAGGCTGGAAGGGAAATACAGGCCAGAAAAATGTTGTCTCCCAAATGGGGTCTGAGGCTGGAGGGCTGTAGAGGCCAGAAAAAATTGGATGCCGACAAAAGGTGGGAGGCTGAAATGGGGTGGGTGGCCAGGGGGAGATAAAGGCCAAAAAAATGTGGGAGGCTGAAACATGGTGGGAGGCCGCCCGGGGGGGGGGTGTAGAGACCAAAAAAAGTGGTGGCTGCAAGGGGGAGGGAGGCTTAGGGGAAGTTGAGGGCAGGAAAACATGGAGGCCAAACGGTGTGGAAGGACCAAAATGGGTGGGAGGCCCCGGGAAAGTAGGCCTTAGAATAAAGGGGAGTGTATTATGTGGAAACTATTTGGGGGCGGACAGTTTCAGTGGGACTGTTTTGGGGCCTAAATATTTCAGGGGGTATCGTTTCAGGGGAATTGATACGGAGGGTCTATTTCAGGGAGGCTATTTGGAGACTCCTTTGGGGGAGTATTTTGGTGGGTGTATTTAGGAGGGATATTTAACAGACGACTATTTGACGGGGGAGTATTTTAAGAGCAGAGCATTACAGGGGGATTATTTCCAGGGGGATGTCTTTCGAGGGATCTATTTCAGAGGGAGTGCTTCAGGGGAGAGCATTTGAGGGGAGACTATTCCAGGAGAAAGGATTTGGGGAGGACCGTTTCTGGGGAGAACATTTTGGGGGGGGGAGTACTGGTGGAGGTAGATTTTCCAGGGAGAGTGTTTTGTGGCAGGAGAGTTATGGCAGGTACTGTTTCAGGGGGACTATTTATTGGGGAAAACTATTTCAGGGGTACTGTGGAGGACTCTTCCTGAGGAAGTGTTATGGGAGGGACGGTTTCAGGGAGACTATTTCAGGGGGACGTATTTTGGGGAGGACTCTTTGGTTGCAGTCCTATTTTGAGGCGGGAGTGTTACAGGACAGACTATTTCAGGAGTGCTACTTTGAGGGTGTTTTGCCAATTATCAGGCCTAGCATAAAGGACACAGCCAGCCTCAAGATGAACCGATAACCAAATTAAATTTGACACTAAAGGGTTGCTACACGGGTGATCACTGGGGGTACAAGTCAATCGGGTTACACATAATTGACATCAATCACAACGATCCCAACAACGACACCGCACGACCAGCAATGGCTGCAATAAACACTGAAATACAGTCTCCCATAGAAGGGATGGGAGACAACCAGGTCAACAAGCCAAATACATAAGACCAAGAAAGCCAGATACTGAATCTCTACAAAGCCCACATTGACAAAAGCCAGACCTGAAGAGCCCAGTTCCAGGGAGTCGAGAGATCCTTCCCCAACAGAAAATTCTTCAGAATGCATCCACCACACAGACAGCCAGTCCACACCTCCTGCAAGTGGTCCCAGCTTTTATCCTCTCCATGGGACACCTGACCTGTCTTTACTTAATGCACAACACCTGGGGCACATTTACCTAATGGCTCTCCCTGCAAAGCCAGAGGGAAGTTTAAAGGGAAACTCACCACCACTTTGTGAAGGACTGTGGAAATCGCCCCTATGTCAACCTTAATTTGGGGCTTGGGGTTGAAACCCCAGCATTTCAGAGGGGCACGAGTTTAAGGGGGAATATTTTGGGGGGATTATTTCAGAGAGTGAGTTATTGCGGGAGGGACTACTTCAGGGAGACTCTTTTGAAGGCACTATTGCAGGGGGGAATATGGCAGGGGGGACTATTTGGGGAGGAACTGTTTCAGGCGGGGCTATTTCAAGGCAGGGGAGTGTTACTGGACAGACTATTTCGGAAGACTCTTCAGGGGCAGTATTTTCAGGGGTCCCAAAATGTGATGGGAGGCCACAGGAAAGAAGAGTCCACAGGACAAACATAGGCCAGAAACAAGTAGGTGCCGGTAGGGGGTGCACGTTCTGATGGGCATTAGAGTCTGAAAAGGGCTGGGAAGACAAAAAAAGAGTGGGAGGCCATGTGGGAATTACAAATGGAGAAATCACGAGGAAAAAAAAAAAAAAAAAAAAGAGGAGAAGTCCTGCGGGCACATGTTGGAGGAAAAACAGGTTGAGGGAGCAAGACAGAGGAAGAGAGATAATGATGGGCCGAGACTAGAAAGGCAGAGAGAGAGAGAGAAATCAAATGTGGGGGGAAAGGAAGGTGGAAAGGAGGGAGAGCAAGAGAAGGTTAAAAAGGCAGAGAGCATAAGGGGAAGAGAGAGCAAGAGAGAGACAAAGGGAGAGGGAGCGGGACGGGCTACAAATTGAAAGGGAAAAGGCCACAGAGCAGAAGAGAATGGAACAGGGATCTGGGCACAGGGTTATAGCAGGAAAGAGCACCACCGAGACGGGTATGGATCTCTACAGGCAAAATGCTTGGCAGAGGATGGAGGACCGAGAGAAGAAGGGAAAAGGGGAAAAGGAAGAGGCAGTGAGGAAGTGATGGAGAAAGAAACAGTAGCAACTGAGAGATGAGAAGAGGGACAGGTCCGAGGCAGAGAGGTGGAGAAAGAGCATCAAGCCAGGGATGGGAACAGGCCAGACGGATCAGGAGAGAGGAGGCAGCACTGAGGCATCCAGAAGACAGGTGAGCAACAGGGAGACAGAGAGCAGGAGACGACTGCGGAAGAAATAGAGACGGGGGGGTGGGATGCTGGCCTAGAACCAACAAGAGCAACAGAGAGAAAGACAGACGGGTGGAGAACGAGAAAAGACAGAAGAGAGAACAAGAGAGAGAGATGAAGCAACCAACAGATTCAAAGTCTTCCATCGATTCAAGTCTTCAAAGAGCACGTCAAGGCAGGAACGCAGGCAGTGCAGAAAAGCTGCAAGAGACCTAAAAGAGAGGCTGGAAGAGAAATAAAGACCAGAAAAATGTGGTATCCAAAACGGGGTGGGAGGCTGAAACGGGGTGGGAGGCAGGAGGGCAGTAGAGGCCAGGAAGAAATGGAAGCCGAAAATAGGTGGGAGGCTGAAACAGGGTGGGAGGCTGGAGGGCAGTAGAGGCCAGGAAAAAATGGAGGCCGAAAATAGGTGGGAGGCTGAAACAGGGTGGGAGGCTGGAGGGCGGTAGAGGCCAGAAAAAAATGGAGGCCGAAAAGAGGTGGGAGGCTGAAAAAGGGTGGGAGGCTGGAGGGTAGTAGAGGCCAGAAAAAAATGGAGGCCGAAGAGCGGTGGGAGGCTGAAACGGGGTGGGAGGCTGGAGGGCAGTAGAGGCCAGGAAAAAAATGGAGGCCGAAAATGGGTGGGAGGCTGAAACGGGGTGGGAGGCTGGAGGGCAGTAGAGGCCAGGAAAAAATGGAGGCCGAAAAGAGGTGGGAGGCTGGAGGGCAGTAGAGGCCAGAAAAAATTGGAGGCCGTGATAAAGTGGGAGGCTGGAGAGCAGCGGAGGCCAGGAAAAAAATGGAGACAAAAAAAAGAAAAAAGGTGGGAGACTGAAACAGAGTGGAAGCCTGCATGGCATTAGAGAGTAGAAAAAATTGGAGACCAATAAAAGGTGGGGTGTTGAAATGGAGTGTGAAGCCAGGGGCAGGTAGAGGCAAGAAAAATCAGAGATGGCAAGAGGGAGGAATGGAGGGAGGCAGGGTGGGAACGAGGAAGGCAGGCTGCAAAAGGCTGCAAAATAAAGAGAGGAAGTTATATAGGGAGGGAGTCAGGCTTCAAGAGAGAGGGAGGGAGGCAGGCCTCAAGAGGCTGGAAGAGGGAGGCAGGCAGGCAGTCTACAAGAGGCTGCAAGACGGAGGGAGGGAGGGAGAGAGAGAGGGAGGGAGGGAGGAAAGCAGTCTGTGAGATGTAGGGAGGGAGGGAGGGAGGCAAGCTGGCAGGGTGCAAGAGGCTGCAAGAGAGAGGGAGGCAGGCAGACTGAAAGAGGCTGCAAGACGGAGGAAAGAAGGTATATATGGAGGGAGGGAAAAAGGTAGGCTGCAAGAAGGAGGGAGGCATGCAAGTTAAAGAGGCTGAAAGAGGGAGGCATGAAGACAGTCTGCAAGAGGCTGCAAGAGGGCGGGAGGCAGGGAGCCAGGTTGCAAGATCAAGGGAGGCATGCAGGCAGGCATTGTGCAAGAGGATGCAAGAGGGAGGGAGGCAGACAGGCACGCTGAAAATGACTGCACGAGGGAGGGAAGGACGCAGCCAGGAAGCCTGCAAGAGGATGCCAGAGGCATGGAGGCAGGCAGGCCAGCAGGGTGCAAGAGGCTGCAAGAGGGAGGGAGCAGGCAAGAGTAAGGGAGGGAGACAGGCAGGCTGCAAGAGTTTGAAAGAGAGTACGAGGCAGTCAGGCAGGCTGCAAGAGGCTACAAGTCAGGGGGAGGCAGGCAGGCCGGCAGGGTGCAAGAGGCTGCAAGAGGGAGGGATGCAGGCAGGCAGGCAGGGTGCAAGAGGCTGCAAGAGGGAGGGAGGGAGGCAGGCAGGCAAGCTCAAGAGGCTGCAAGAGGAAGGCAGGAAGGAAAGAGTAAGGGAGGGAGGCAGACAGGCTGCAAGACGCTGAAAGCGGGTAGGAGGCACTCAGGCAGGCTGCAAGAGGCTACAAGGGGGCGGGAGGCAGGGAGCCAGGTTGCAAGATCAAGGGAGGCACGCAGGCAGGCATTGTGCAAGAGGATGCAAGAGGGATGGAAGCAGGCAGGCCGGCAGGGTGCAAGAGTCTGCAAGAGGGGGGGAGGCAGGCAGGCAAGCGGCAAGAGGCTGCAAGAGGGAGGGAGCAGGCAAGAGTAAGGGAGGGAGGCAGACAGGCTGCAAGAGTTTGAAAGAGGGTAGGAGGCAGTCAGGCAGGCTACAAGATGCTACAGGAGGGGGGGAGGCAGGCAGGCAGGCTGCAAGAGGGAGGGAGGCTTGGCGTAAGCGAAGGGCGGGAAAAAGTGGAGGCGCACATGGAGTGGAAGGAGCAAAATGACTGGCAGGCTGCAGGAAAGTGGAGGCCTAGACGCCACAGGGCAAATTTCTGCCAGGAAAGAGGAGATGCCGGAAGGAGGTGCACGCTCTGATGGGCATTAGTGTTTGAAAAGGGCTGGATAGCCAAAAAGGGATGAGAGGCCCTGGTGGAATTAGAGACGGTGAAATCACTTAGAAAAGGAAGGGGGGGGGAATCTACAGGCATATGTTGGAAGCAAAACAGGATCACGGAGCAAGACAGAGGAAGAGAGGTAATGATGGGTCGAGACTAGAAAGACAGAGAGAAATCACCTGTGGGGGGAAAGGAAGGTGGGAAGGAGGGAGAGCAAGGGACGGTCAAGAAGACAGAGGGATTGAAGGCATGAGAGAGCAAGAGATTGAGAAAGGGAGAGGGATCGGGACAGGCTACAAGCTGAAAGGGAAAGGCCCACGGAGCAGAAGGGAAGGGCACGGGAGCTGGGCACGAGTTTGTACTAGGAAAGAACACCACCGAGAGGGGTATGGATCTCTACAGGCAAAATGCTTGGCAGAGGATGGAGGACCGAGAGAAGAAGGGAAAAGGGGAAAAGGAAGAGGCAGTGAGGAAGTGATGGAGAAAGAAACAGTAGCAACTGAGAGATGAGAAGAGGGACAGGTCCGAGGCAGAGAGGTGGAGAAAGAGCATCAAGCCAGGGATGGGAGCAGGCCAGATGGATCAGAAAAAAGAGGAGGCAGCACTGAGGCATCCAGAAGACAGGTGAGCAACAGGGAGACAGAGAGCAGGAGACGACTGCGGAAGAAATAGAGACGGGGAGTGGGATGCTGGCCTAGAACCAACAAGAGCAACAGAGAGAAAGACAGACGGGTGGAGAACGAGAAAAGACAGAAGAGAGAACAAGAGAGAGAGATGAAGCAATCAGTAGATTCAAATTCTTCCATCGATTCAATTCTTCAAAGAGCACATCTAGGCAGGAACGCAGGCAGTGCAGAAAAGCTGCAAGAGACCTAAAAGAGAGGCTGGAAGGGAAATACAGGCCAGAAAAATGTTGTCTCCCAAATGGGGTCTGAGGCTGGAGGGCTGTAGAGGCCAGAAAAAATTGGATGCCGACAAAAGGTGGGAGGCTGAAATGGGGTGGGTGGCCAGGGGGAGATAAAGGCCAAAAAAATGTGGGAGGCTGAAACATGGTGGGAGGCCGCCCGGGGGGGGGGTGTAGAGACCAAAAAAAGTGGTGGCTGCAAGGGGGAGGGAGGCTTAGGGGAAGTTGAGGGCAGGAAAACATGGAGGCCAAACGGTGTGGAAGGACCAAAATGGGTGGGAGGCCCCGGGAAAGTAGGCCTTAGAATAAAGGGGAGTGTATTATGTGGAAACTATTTGGGGGCGGACAGTTTCAGTGGGACTGTTTTGGGGCCTAAATATTTCAGGGGGTATCGTTTCAGGGGAATTGATACGGAGGGTCTATTTCAGGGAGGCTATTTGGAGACTCCTTTGGGGGAGTATTTTGGTGGGTGTATTTAGGAGGGATATTTAACAGACGACTATTTGACGGGGGAGTATTTTAAGAGCAGAGCATTACAGGGGGATTATTTCCAGGGGGATGTCTTTCGAGGGATCTATTTCAGAGGGAGTGCTTCAGGGGAGAGCATTTGAGGGGAGACTATTCCAGGAGAAAGGATTTGGGGAGGACCGTTTCTGGGGAGAACATTTTGGGGGGGGGAGTACTGGTGGAGGTAGATTTTCCAGGGAGAGTGTTTTGTGGCAGGAGAGTTATGGCAGGTACTGTTTCAGGGGGACTATTTATTGGGGAAAACTATTTCAGGGGTACTGTGGAGGACTCTTCCTGAGGAAGTGTTATGGGAGGGACGGTTTCAGGGAGACTATTTCAGGGGGACGTATTTTGGGGAGGACTCTTTGGTTGCAGTCCTATTTTGAGGCGGGAGTGTTACAGGACAGACTATTTCAGGAGTGCTACTTTGAGGGTGTTTTGCCAATTATCAGGCCTAGCATAAAGGACACAGCCAGCCTCAAGATGAACCGATAACCAAATTAAATTTGACACTAAAGGGTTGCTACACGGGTGATCACTGGGGGTACAAGTCAATCGGGTTACACATAATTGACATCAATCACAACGATCCCAACAACGACACCGCACGACCAGCAATGGCTGCAATAAACAGTGAAATACAGTCTCCCATAGAAGGGATGGGAGACAACCAGGTCAACAAGCCAAATACATAAGACCAAGAAAGCCAGATACTGAATCTCTACAAAGCCCACATTGACAAAAGCCAGACCTGAAGAGCCCAGTTCCAGGGAGTCGAGAGATCCTTCCCCAACAGAAAATTCTTCAGAATGCATCCACCACACAGACAGCCAGTCCACACCTCCTGCAAGTGGTCCCAGCTTTTATCCTCTCCATGGGACACCTGACCTGTCTTTACTTAATGCACAACACCTGGGGCACATTTACCTAATGGCTCTCCCTGCAAAGCCAGAGGGAAGTTTAAAGGGAAACTCACCACCACTTTGTGAAGGACTGTGGAAATCGCCCCTATGTCAACCTTAATTTGGGGCTTGGGGTTGAAACCCCAGCATTTCAGAGGGGCACGAGTTTAAGGGGGAATATTTTGGGGGGATTATTTCAGAGAGTGAGTTATTGCGGGAGGGACTACTTCAGGGAGACTCTTTTGAAGGCACTATTGCAGGGGGGAATATGGCAGGGGGGACTATTTGGGGAGGAACTGTTTCAGGCGGGGCTATTTCAAGGCAGGGGAGTGTTACTGGACAGACTATTTCGGAAGACTCTTCAGGGGCAGTATTTTCAGGGGTCCCAAAATGTGATGGGAGGCCACAGGAAAGAAGAGTCCACAGGACAAACATAGGCCAGAAACAAGTAGGTGCCGGTAGGGGGTGCACGTTCTGATGGGCATTAGAGTCTGAAAAGGGCTGGGAAGACAAAAAAAGAGTGGGAGGCCATGTGGGAATTACAAATGGAGAAATCACGAGGAAAAAAAAAAAAAAAAAAAAGAGGAGAAGTCCTGCGGGCACATGTTGGAGGAAAAACAGGTTGAGGGAGCAAGACAGAGGAAGAGAGATAATGATGGGCCGAGACTAGAAAGGCAGAGAGAGAGAGAGAAATCAAATGTGGGGGGAAAGGAAGGTGGAAAGGAGGGAGAGCAAGAGAAGGTTAAAAAGGCAGAGAGCATAAGGGGAAGAGAGAGCAAGAGAGAGACAAAGGGAGAGGGAGCGGGACGGGCTACAAATTGAAAGGGAAAAGGCCACAGAGCAGAAGAGAATGGAACAGGGATCTGGGCACAGGGTTATAGCAGGAAAGAGCACCACCGAGACGGGTATGGATCTCTACAGGCAAAATGCTTGGCAGAGGATGGAGGACCGAGAGAAGAAGGGAAAAGGGGAAAAGGAAGAGGCAGTGAGGAAGTGATGGAGAAAGAAACAGTAGCAACTGAGAGATGAGAAGAGGGACAGGTCCGAGGCAGAGAGGTGGAGAAAGAGCATCAAGCCAGGGATGGGAACAGGCCAGACGGATCAGGAGAGAGGAGGCAGCACTGAGGCATCCAGAAGACAGGTGAGCAACAGGGAGACAGAGAGCAGGAGACGACTGCGGAAGAAATAGAGACGGGGGGGTGGGATGCTGGCCTAGAACCAACAAGAGCAACAGAGAGAAAGACAGACGGGTGGAGAACGAGAAAAGACAGAAGAGAGAACAAGAGAGAGAGATGAAGCAACCAACAGATTCAAAGTCTTCCATCGATTCAAGTCTTCAAAGAGCACGTCAAGGCAGGAACGCAGGCAGTGCAGAAAAGCTGCAAGAGACCTAAAAGAGAGGCTGGAAGAGAAATAAAGACCAGAAAAATGTGGTATCCAAAACGGGGTGGGAGGCTGAAACGGGGTGGGAGGCAGGAGGGCAGTAGAGGCCAGGAAGAAATGGAAGCCGAAAATAGGTGGGAGGCTGAAACAGGGTGGGAGGCTGGAGGGCAGTAGAGGCCAGGAAAAAATGGAGGCCGAAAATAGGTGGGAGGCTGAAACAGGGTGGGAGGCTGGAGGGCGGTAGAGGCCAGAAAAAAATGGAGGCCGAAAAGAGGTGGGAGGCTGAAAAAGGGTGGGAGGCTGGAGGGTAGTAGAGGCCAGAAAAAAATGGAGGCCGAAGAGCGGTGGGAGGCTGAAACGGGGTGGGAGGCTGGAGGGCAGTAGAGGCCAGGAAAAAAATGGAGGCCGAAAATGGGTGGGAGGCTGAAACGGGGTGGGAGGCTGGAGGGCAGTAGAGGCCAGGAAAAAATGGAGGCCGAAAAGAGGTGGGAGGCTGGAGGGCAGTAGAGGCCAGAAAAAATTGGAGGCCGTGATAAAGTGGGAGGCTGGAGAGCAGCGGAGGCCAGGAAAAAAATGGAGACAAAAAAAAGAAAAAAGGTGGGAGACTGAAACAGAGTGGAAGCCTGCATGGCATTAGAGAGTAGAAAAAATTGGAGACCAATAAAAGGTGGGGTGTTGAAATGGAGTGTGAAGCCAGGGGCAGGTAGAGGCAAGAAAAATCAGAGATGGCAAGAGGGAGGAATGGAGGGAGGCAGGGTGGGAACGAGGAAGGCAGGCTGCAAAAGGCTGCAAAATAAAGAGAGGAAGTTATATAGGGAGGGAGTCAGGCTTCAAGAGAGAGGGAGGGAGGCAGGCCTCAAGAGGCTGGAAGAGGGAGGCAGGCAGGCAGTCTACAAGAGGCTGCAAGACGGAGGGAGGGAGGGAGAGAGAGAGGGAGGGAGGGAGGAAAGCAGTCTGTGAGATGTAGGGAGGGAGGGAGGGAGGCAAGCTGGCAGGGTGCAAGAGGCTGCAAGAGAGAGGGAGGCAGGCAGACTGAAAGAGGCTGCAAGACGGAGGAAAGAAGGTATATATGGAGGGAGGGAAAAAGGTAGGCTGCAAGAAGGAGGGAGGCATGCAAGTTAAAGAGGCTGAAAGAGGGAGGCATGAAGACAGTCTGCAAGAGGCTGCAAGAGGGCGGGAGGCAGGGAGCCAGGTTGCAAGATCAAGGGAGGCATGCAGGCAGGCATTGTGCAAGAGGATGCAAGAGGGAGGGAGGCAGACAGGCACGCTGAAAATGACTGCACGAGGGAGGGAAGGACGCAGCCAGGAAGCCTGCAAGAGGATGCCAGAGGCATGGAGGCAGGCAGGCCAGCAGGGTGCAAGAGGCTGCAAGAGGGAGGGAGCAGGCAAGAGTAAGGGAGGGAGACAGGCAGGCTGCAAGAGTTTGAAAGAGAGTACGAGGCAGTCAGGCAGGCTGCAAGAGGCTACAAGTCAGGGGGAGGCAGGCAGGCCGGCAGGGTGCAAGAGGCTGCAAGAGGGAGGGATGCAGGCAGGCAGGCAGGGTGCAAGAGGCTGCAAGAGGGAGGGAGGGAGGCAGGCAGGCAAGCTCAAGAGGCTGCAAGAGGAAGGCAGGAAGGAAAGAGTAAGGGAGGGAGGCAGACAGGCTGCAAGACGCTGAAAGCGGGTAGGAGGCACTCAGGCAGGCTGCAAGAGGCTACAAGGGGGCGGGAGGCAGGGAGCCAGGTTGCAAGATCAAGGGAGGCACGCAGGCAGGCATTGTGCAAGAGGATGCAAGAGGGATGGAAGCAGGCAGGCCGGCAGGGTGCAAGAGTCTGCAAGAGGGGGGGAGGCAGGCAGGCAAGCGGCAAGAGGCTGCAAGAGGGAGGGAGCAGGCAAGAGTAAGGGAGGGAGGCAGACAGGCTGCAAGAGTTTGAAAGAGGGTAGGAGGCAGTCAGGCAGGCTACAAGATGCTACAGGAGGGGGGGAGGCAGGCAGGCAGGCTGCAAGAGGGAGGGAGGCTTGGCGTAAGCGAAGGGCGGGAAAAAGTGGAGGCGCACATGGAGTGGAAGGAGCAAAATGACTGGCAGGCTGCAGGAAAGTGGAGGCCTAGACGCCACAGGGCAAATTTCTGCCAGGAAAGAGGAGATGCCGGAAGGAGGTGCACGCTCTGATGGGCATTAGTGTTTGAAAAGGGCTGGATAGCCAAAAAGGGATGAGAGGCCCTGGTGGAATTAGAGACGGTGAAATCACTTAGAAAAGGAAGGGGGGGGGAATCTACAGGCATATGTTGGAAGCAAAACAGGATCACGGAGCAAGACAGAGGAAGAGAGGTAATGATGGGTCGAGACTAGAAAGGCAGAGAGAAATCACCTGTGGGGGGAAAGGAAGGTGGGAAGGAGGGAGAGCAAGGGACGGTCAAGAAGACAGAGGGATTGAAGGCATGAGAGAGCAAGAGATTGAGAAAGGGAGAGGGATCGGGACGGGCTACAAGCTGAAAGGGAAAGGCCCACGGAGCAGAAGGGAAGGGCACGGGAGCTGGGCACGAGTTTGTACTAGGAAAGAACACCACCGAGAGGGGTATGGATCTCTACAGGCAAAATGCTTGGCAGAGGATGGAGGACCGAGAGAAGAAGGGAAAAGGGGAAAAGGAAGAGGCAGTGAGGAAGTGATGGAGAAAGAAACAGTAGCAACTGAGAGATGAGAAGAGGGACAGGTCCGAGGCAGAGAGGTGGAGAAAGAGCATCAAGCCAGGGATGGGAGCAGGCCAGATGGATCAGAAAAAAGAGGAGGCAGCACTGAGGCATCCAGAAGACAGGTGAGCAACAGGGAGACAGAGAGCAGGAGACGACTGCGGAAGAAATAGAGACGGGGAGTGGGATGCTGGCCTAGAACCAACAAGAGCAACAGAGAGAAAGACAGACGGGTGGAGAACGAGAAAAGACAGAAGAGAGAACAAGAGAGAGAGATGAAGCAATCAGTAGATTCAAATTCTTCCATCGATTCAATTCTTCAAAGAGCACATCTAGGCAGGAACGCAGGCAGTGCAGAAAAGCTGCAAGAGACCTAAAAGAGAGGCTGGAAGGGAAATACAGGCCAGAAAAATGTTGTCTCCCAAATGGGGTCTGAGGCTGGAGGGCTGTAGAGGCCAGAAAAAATTGGATGCCGACAAAAGGTGGGAGGCTGAAATGGGGTGGGTGGCCAGGGGGAGATAAAGGCCAAAAAAATGTGGGAGGCTGAAACATGGTGGGAGGCCGCCCGGGGGGGGGGTGTAGAGACCAAAAAAAGTGGTGGCTGCAAGGGGGAGGGAGGCTTAGGGGAAGTTGAGGGCAGGAAAACATGGAGGCCAAACGGTGTGGAAGGACCAAAATGGGTGGGAGGCCCCGGGAAAGTAGGCCTTAGAATAAAGGGGAGTGTATTATGTGGAAACTATTTGGGGGCGGACAGTTTCAGTGGGACTGTTTTGGGGCCTAAATATTTCAGGGGGTATCGTTTCAGGGGAATTGATACGGAGGGTCTATTTCAGGGAGGCTATTTGGAGACTCCTTTGGGGGAGTATTTTGGTGGGTGTATTTAGGAGGGATATTTAACAGACGACTATTTGACGGGGGAGTATTTTAAGAGCAGAGCATTACAGGGGGATTATTTCCAGGGGGATGTCTTTCGAGGGATCTATTTCAGAGGGAGTGCTTCAGGGGAGAGCATTTGAGGGGAGACTATTCCAGGAGAAAGGATTTGGGGAGGACCGTTTCTGGGGAGAACATTTTGGGGGGGGGAGTACTGGTGGAGGTAGATTTTCCAGGGAGAGTGTTTTGTGGCAGGAGAGTTATGGCAGGTACTGTTTCAGGGGGACTATTTATTGGGGAAAACTATTTCAGGGGTACTGTGGAGGACTCTTCCTGAGGAAGTGTTATGGGAGGGACGGTTTCAGGGAGACTATTTCAGGGGGACGTATTTTGGGGAGGACTCTTTGGTTGCAGTCCTATTTTGAGGCGGGAGTGTTACAGGACAGACTATTTCAGGAGTGCTACTTTGAGGGTGTTTTGCCAATTATCAGGCCTAGCATAAAGGACACAGCCAGCCTCAAGATGAACCGATAACCAAATTAAATTTGACACTAAAGGGTTGCTACACGGGTGATCACTGGGGGTACAAGTCAATCGGGTTACACATAATTGACATCAATCACAACGATCCCAACAACGACACCGCACGACCAGCAATGGCTGCAATAAACAGTGAAATACAGTCTCCCATAGAAGGGATGGGAGACAACCAGGTCAACAAGCCAAATACATAAGACCAAGAAAGCCAGATACTGAATCTCTACAAAGCCCACATTGACAAAAGCCAGACCTGAAGAGCCCAGTTCCAGGGAGTCGAGAGATCCTTCCCCAACAGAAAATTCTTCAGAATGCATCCACCACACAGACAGCCAGTCCACACCTCCTGCAAGTGGTCCCAGCTTTTATCCTCTCCATGGGACACCTGACCTGTCTTTACTTAATGCACAACACCTGGGGCACATTTACCTAATGGCTCTCCCTGCAAAGCCAGAGGGAAGTTTAAAGGGAAACTCACCACCACTTTGTGAAGGACTGTGGAAATCGCCCCTATGTCAACCTTAATTTGGGGCTTGGGGTTGAAACCCCAGCATTTCAGAGGGGCACGAGTTTAAGGGGGAATATTTTGGGGGGATTATTTCAGAGAGTGAGTTATTGCGGGAGGGACTACTTCAGGGAGACTCTTTTGAAGGCACTATTGCAGGGGGGAATATGGCAGGGGGGACTATTTGGGGAGGAACTGTTTCAGGCGGGGCTATTTCAAGGCAGGGGAGTGTTACTGGACAGACTATTTCGGAAGACTCTTCAGGGGCAGTATTTTCAGGGGTCCCAAAATGTGATGGGAGGCCACAGGAAAGAAGAGTCCACAGGACAAACATAGGCCAGAAACAAGTAGGTGCCGGTAGGGGGTGCACGTTCTGATGGGCATTAGAGTCTGAAAAGGGCTGGGAAGACAAAAAAAGAGTGGGAGGCCATGTGGGAATTACAAATGGAGAAATCACGAGGAAAAAAAAAAAAAAAAAAAAGAGGAGAAGTCCTGCGGGCACATGTTGGAGGAAAAACAGGTTGAGGGAGCAAGACAGAGGAAGAGAGATAATGATGGGCCGAGACTAGAAAGGCAGAGAGAGAGAGAGAAATCAAATGTGGGGGGAAAGGAAGGTGGAAAGGAGGGAGAGCAAGAGAAGGTTAAAAAGGCAGAGAGCATAAGGGGAAGAGAGAGCAAGAGAGAGACAAAGGGAGAGGGAGCGGGACGGGCTACAAATTGAAAGGGAAAAGGCCACAGAGCAGAAGAGAATGGAACAGGGATCTGGGCACAGGGTTATAGCAGGAAAGAGCACCACCGAGACGGGTATGGATCTCTACAGGCAAAATGCTTGGCAGAGGATGGAGGACCGAGAGAAGAAGGGAAAAGGGGAAAAGGAAGAGGCAGTGAGGAAGTGATGGAGAAAGAAACAGTAGCAACTGAGAGATGAGAAGAGGGACAGGTCCGAGGCAGAGAGGTGGAGAAAGAGCATCAAGCCAGGGATGGGAACAGGCCAGACGGATCAGGAGAGAGGAGGCAGCACTGAGGCATCCAGAAGACAGGTGAGCAACAGGGAGACAGAGAGCAGGAGACGACTGCGGAAGAAATAGAGACGGGGGGGTGGGATGCTGGCCTAGAACCAACAAGAGCAACAGAGAGAAAGACAGACGGGTGGAGAACGAGAAAAGACAGAAGAGAGAACAAGAGAGAGAGATGAAGCAACCAACAGATTCAAAGTCTTCCATCGATTCAAGTCTTCAAAGAGCACGTCAAGGCAGGAACGCAGGCAGTGCAGAAAAGCTGCAAGAGACCTAAAAGAGAGGCTGGAAGAGAAATAAAGACCAGAAAAATGTGGTATCCAAAACGGGGTGGGAGGCTGAAACGGGGTGGGAGGCAGGAGGGCAGTAGAGGCCAGGAAGAAATGGAAGCCGAAAATAGGTGGGAGGCTGAAACAGGGTGGGAGGCTGGAGGGCAGTAGAGGCCAGGAAAAAATGGAGGCCGAAAAGAGGTGGGAGGCTGAAACAGGGTGGGAGGCTGGAGGGCGGTAGAGGCCAGAAAAAAATGGAGGCCGAAAAGAGGTGGGAGGCTGAAAAAGGGTGGGAGGCTGGAGGGTAGTAGAGGCCAGAAAAAAATGGAGGCCGAAGAGCGGTGGGAGGCTGAAACGGGGTGGGAGGCTGGAGGGCAGTAGAGGCCAGGAAAAAAATGGAGGCCGAAAATGGGTGGGAGGCTGAAACGGGGTGGGAGGCTGGAGGGCAGTAGAGGCCAGGAAAAAATGGAGGCCGAAAATAGGTGGGAGGCTGAAATGGGGTGGGAGGCTGGAGGGCAGTAGAGGCCAGAAAAAATTGGAGGCCGTGATAAAGTGGGAGGCTGGAGAGCAGCGGAGGCCAGGAAAAAAATGGAGACAAAAAAAAGAAAAAAGGTGGGAGACTGAAACAGAGTGGAAGCCTGCATGGCATTAGAGAGTAGAAAAAATTGGAGACCAATAAAAGGTGGGGTGTTGAAATGGAGTGTGAAGCCAGGGGCAGGTAGAGGCAAGAAAAATCAGAGATGGCAAGAGGGAGGAATGGAGGGAGGCAGGGTGGGAACGAGGAAGGCAGGCTGCAAAAGGCTGCAAAATAAAGAGAGGAAGTTATATAGGGAGGGAGTCAGGCTTCAAGAGAGAGGGAGGGAGGCAGGCCTCAAGAGGCTGGAAGAGGGAGGCAGGCAGGCAGTCTACAAGAGGCTGCAAGACGGAGGGAGGGAGGGAGAGAGAGAGGGAGGGAGGGAGGAAAGCAGTCTGTGAGATGTAGGGAGGGAGGGAGGGAGGCAAGCTGGCAGGGTGCAAGAGGCTGCAAGAGAGAGGGAGGCAGGCAGACTGAAAGAGGCTGCAAGACGGAGGAAAGAAGGTATATATGGAGGGAGGGAAAAAGGTAGGCTGCAAGAAGGAGGGAGGCATGCAAGTTAAAGAGGCTGAAAGAGGGAGGCATGAAGACAGTCTGCAAGAGGCTGCAAGAGGGCGGGAGGCAGGGAGCCAGGTTGCAAGATCAAGGGAGGCATGCAGGCAGGCATTGTGCAAGAGGATGCAAGAGGGAGGGAGGCAGACAGGCACGCTGAAAATGACTGCACGAGGGAGGGAAGGACGCAGCCAGGAAGCCTGCAAGAGGATGCCAGAGGCATGGAGGCAGGCAGGCCAGCAGGGTGCAAGAGGCTGCAAGAGGGAGGGAGCAGGCAAGAGTAAGGGAGGGAGACAGGCAGGCTGCAAGAGTTTGAAAGAGAGTACGAGGCAGTCAGGCAGGCTGCAAGAGGCTACAAGTCAGGGGGAGGCAGGCAGGCCGGCAGGGTGCAAGAGGCTGCAAGAGGGAGGGATGCAGGCAGGCAGGCAGGGTGCAAGAGGCTGCAAGAGGGAGGGAGGGAGGCAGGCAGGCAAGCTCAAGAGGCTGCAAGAGGAAGGCAGGAAGGAAAGAGTAAGGGAGGGAGGCAGACAGGCTGCAAGACGCTGAAAGCGGGTAGGAGGCACTCAGGCAGGCTGCAAGAGGCTACAAGGGGGCGGGAGGCAGGGAGCCAGGTTGCAAGATCAAGGGAGGCACGCAGGCAGGCATTGTGCAAGAGGATGCAAGAGGGATGGAAGCAGGCAGGCCGGCAGGGTGCAAGAGTCTGCAAGAGGGGGGGAGGCAGGCAGGCAAGCGGCAAGAGGCTGCAAGAGGGAGGGAGCAGGCAAGAGTAAGGGAGGGAGGCAGACAGGCTGCAAGAGTTTGAAAGAGGGTAGGAGGCAGTCAGGCAGGCTACAAGATGCTACAGGAGGGGGGGAGGCAGGCAGGCAGGCTGCAAGAGGGAGGGAGGCTTGGCGTAAGCGAAGGGCGGGAAAAAGTGGAGGCGCACATGGAGTGGAAGGAGCAAAATGACTGGCAGGCTGCAGGAAAGTGGAGGCCTAGACGCCACAGGGCAAATTTCTGCCAGGAAAGAGGAGATGCCGGAAGGAGGTGCACGCTCTGATGGGCATTAGTGTTTGAAAAGGGCTGGATAGCCAAAAAGGGATGAGAGGCCCTGGTGGAATTAGAGACGGTGAAATCACTTAGAAAAGGAAGGGGGGGGGAATCTACAGGCATATGTTGGAAGCAAAACAGGATCACGGAGCAAGACAGAGGAAGAGAGGTAATGATGGGTCGAGACTAGAAAGACAGAGAGAAATCACCTGTGGGGGGAAAGGAAGGTGGGAAGGAGGGAGAGCAAGGGACGGTCAAGAAGACAGAGGGATTGAAGGCATGAGAGAGCAAGAGATTGAGAAAGGGAGAGGGATCGGGACGGGCTACAAGCTGAAAGGGAAAGGCCCACGGAGCAGAAGGGAAGGGCACGGGAGCTGGGCACGAGTTTGTACTAGGAAAGAACACCACCGAGAGGGGTATGGATCTCTACAGGCAAAATGCTTGGCAGAGGATGGAGGACCGAGAGAAGAAGGGAAAAGGGGAAAAGGAAGAGGCAGTGAGGAAGTGATGGAGAAAGAAACAGTAGCAACTGAGAGATGAGAAGAGGGACAGGTCCGAGGCAGAGAGGTGGAGAAAGAGCATCAAGCCAGGGATGGGAGCAGGCCAGATGGATCAGAAAAAAGAGGAGGCAGCACTGAGGCATCCAGAAGACAGGTGAGCAACAGGGAGACAGAGAGCAGGAGACGACTGCGGAAGAAATAGAGACGGGGAGTGGGATGCTGGCCTAGAACCAACAAGAGCAACAGAGAGAAAGACAGACGGGTGGAGAACGAGAAAAGACAGAAGAGAGAACAAGAGAGAGAGATGAAGCAATCAGTAGATTCAAATTCTTCCATCGATTCAATTCTTCAAAGAGCACATCTAGGCAGGAACGCAGGCAGTGCAGAAAAGCTGCAAGAGACCTAAAAGGGAGGCTGGAAGGGAAATACAGGCCAGAAAAATGTTGTATCCCAAATGGGGTCTGAGGCTGGAGGGCTGTAGAGGCCAGAAAAAATTGGATGCCGACAAAAGGTGGGAGGCTGAAATGGGGTGGGTGGCCAGGGGGAGATAAAGGCCAAAAAAATGTGGGAGGCTGAAACATGGTGGGAGGCCGCCCGGGGGGGGGTGTAGAGACCAAAAAAAGTGGTGGCTGCAAGGGGGAGGGAGGCTTAGGGGAAGTTGAGGGCAGGAAAACATGGAGGCCAAACGGTGTGGAAGGACCAAAATGGGTGGGAGGCCCCGGGAAAGTAGGCCTTAGAATAAAGGGGAGTGTATTATGTGGAAACTATTTGGGGGCGGACAGTTTCAGTGGGACTGTTTTGGGGCCTAAATATTTCAGGGGGTATCGTTTCAGGGGAATTGATACGGAGGGTCTATTTCAGGGAGGCTATTTGGAGACTCCTTTGGGGGAGTATTTTGGTGGGTGTATTTAGGAGGGATATTTAACAGACGACTATTTGACGGGGGAGTATTTTAAGAGCAGAGCATTACAGGGGGATTATTTCCAGGGGGATGTCTTTCGAGGGATCTATTTCAGAGGGAGTGCTTCAGGGGAGAGCATTTGAGGGGAGACTATTCCAGGAGAAAGGATTTGGGGAGGACCGTTTCTGGGGAGAACATTTTGGGGGGGGGAGTACTGGTGGAGGTAGATTTTCCAGGGAGAGTGTTTTGTGGCAGGAGAGTTATGGCAGGTACTGTTTCAGGGGGACTATTTATTGGGGAAAACTATTTCAGGGGTACTGTGGAGGACTCTTCCTGAGGAAGTGTTATGGGAGGGACGGTTTCAGGGAGACTATTTCAGGGGGACGTATTTTGGGGAGGACTCTTTGGTTGCAGTCCTATTTTGAGGCGGGAGTGTTACAGGACAGACTATTTCAGGAGTGCTACTTTGAGGGTGTTTTGCCAATTATCAGGCCTAGCATAAAGGACACAGCCAGCCTCAAGATGAACCGATAACCAAATTAAATTTGACACTAAAGGGTTGCTACACGGGTGATCACTGGGGGTACAAGTCAATCGGGTTACACATAATTGACGTCAATCACAACGATCCCAACAACGACACCGCACGACCAGCAATGGCTGCAATAAACAGTGAAATACAGTCTCCCATAGAAGGGATGGGAGACAACCAGGTCAACAAGCCAAATACATAAGACCAAGAAAGCCAGATACTGAATCTCTACAAAGCCCACATTGACAAAAGCCAGACCTGAAGAGCCCAGTTCCAGGGAGTCGAGAGATCCTTCCCCAACAGAAAATTCTTCAGAATGCATCCACCACACAGACAGCCAGTCCACACCTCCTGCAAGTGGTCCCAGCTTTTATCCTCTCCATGGGACACCTGACCTGTCTTTACTTAATGCAGAACACCTGGGGCACATTTACCTAATGGCTCTCCCTGCAAAGCCAGAGGGAAGTTTAAAGGGAAACTCACCACCACTTTGTGAAGGACTGTGGAAATCGCCCCTATGTCAACCTTAATTTGGGGCTTGGGGTTGAAACCCCAGCATTTCAGAGGGGCACGAGTTTAAGGGGGAATATTTTGGGGGGATTATTTCAGAGAGTGAGTTATTGCGGGAGGGACTACTTCAGGGAGACTCTTTTGAAGGCACTATTGCAGGGGGGAATATGGCAGGGGGGACTATTTGGGGAGGAACTGTTTCAGGCGGGGCTATTTCAAGGCAGGGGAGTGTTACTGGACAGACTATTTCGGAAGACTCTTCAGGGGCAGTATTTTCAGGGGTCCCAAAATGTGATGGGAGGCCACAGGAAAGAAGAGTCCACAGGACAAACATAGGCCAGAAACAAGTAGGTGCCGGTAGGGGGTGCACGTTCTGATGGGCATTAGAGTCTGAAAAGGGCTGGGAAGACAAAAAAAGAGTGGGAGGCCATGTGGGAATTACAAATGGAGAAATCACGAGAAAAAAAAAAAAAAAAAAAAAGAGGAGAAGTCCTGCGGGCACATGTTGGAGGAAAAACAGGTTGAGGGAGCAAGACAGAGGAAGAGAGATAATGATGGGCCGAGACTAGAAAGGCAGAGAGAGAGAGAGAAATCAAATGTGGGGGGAAAGGAAGGTGGAAAGGAGGGAGAGCAAGAGAAGGTTAAAAAGGCAGAGAGCATAAGGGGAAGAGAGAGCAAGAGAGAGACAAAGGGAGAGGGAGCGGGACGGGCTACAAATTGAAAGGGAAAAGGCCACAGAGCAGAAGAGAATGGAACAGGGATCTGGGCACAGGGTTATAGCAGGAAAGAGCACCACCGAGACGGGTATGGATCTCTACAGGCAAAATGCTTGGCAGAGGATGGAGGACCGAGAGAAGAAGGGAAAAGGGGAAAAGGAAGAGGCAGTGAGGAAGTGATGGAGAAAGAAACAGTAGCAACTGAGAGATGAGAAGAGGGACAGGTCCGAGGCAGAGAGGTGGAGAAAGAGCATCAAGCCAGGGATGGGAACAGGCCAGACGGATCAGGAGAGAGGAGGCAGCACTGAGGCATCCAGAAGACAGGTGAGCAACAGGGAGACAGAGAGCAGGAGACGACTGCGGAAGAAATAGAGACGGGGGGGTGGGATGCTGGCCTAGAACCAACAAGAGCAACAGAGAGAAAGACAGACGGGTGGAGAACGAGAAAAGACAGAAGAGAGAACAAGAGAGAGAGATGAAGCAACCAACAGATTCAAAGTCTTCCATCGATTCAAGTCTTCAAAGAGCACGTCAAGGCAGGAACGCAGGCAGTGCAGAAAAGCTGCAAGAGACCTAAAAGAGAGGCTGGAAGAGAAATAAAGACCAGAAAAATGTGGTATCCAAAACGGGGTGGGAGGCTGAAACGGGGTGGGAGGCAGGAGGGCAGTAGAGGCCAGGAAGAAATGGAAGCCGAAAATAGGTGGGAGGCTGAAACGGGGTGTGAGGCTGGAGGGCAGTAGAGGCCAGGAAAAAATGGAGGCCGAAAAGAGGTGGGAGGCTGAAACAGGGTGGGAGGCTGGAAGGCAGTAGAGGCCAGAAAAAAATGGAGGCCGAAAATAGGTGGGAGGCTGAAACAGGGTGGGAGGCTGGAGGGCGGTAGAGGCCAGAAAAAAATGGAGGCCGAAAAGAGGTGGGAGGCTGAAAAAGGGTGGGAGGCTGGAGGGTAGTAGAGGCCAGAAAAAAATGGAGGCCGAAGAGCGGTGGGAGGCTGAAACGGGGTGGGAGGCTGGAGGGCAGTAGAGGCCAGGAAAAAAATGGAGGCCGAAAATGGGTGGGAGGCTGAAACGGGGTGGGAGGCTGGAGGGCAGTAGAGGCCAGGAAAAAATGGAGGCCGAAAAGAGGTGGGAGGCTGAAATGGGGTGGGAGGCTGGAGGGCAGTAGAGGCCAGAAAAAATTGGAGGCCGTGATAAAGTGGGAGGCTGGAGAGCAGCGGAGGCCAGGAAAAAAATGGAGACAAAAAAAAGAAAAAAGGTGGGAGACTGAAACAGAGTGGAAGCCTGCATGGCATTAGAGAGTAGAAAAAATTGGAGACCAATAAAAGGTGGGGTGTTGAAATGGAGTGTGAAGCCAGGGGCAGGTAGAGGCAAGAAAAATCAGAGATGGCAAGAGGGAGGAATGGAGGGAGGCAGGGTGGGAACGAGGAAGGCAGGCTGCAAAAGGCTGCAAAATAAAGAGAGGAAGTTATATAGGGAGGGAGTCAGGCTTCAAGAGAGAGGGAGGGAGGCAGGCCTCAAGAGGCTGGAAGAGGGAGGCAGGCAGGCAGTCTACAAGAGGCTGCAAGACGGAGGGAGGGAGGGAGAGAGAGAGGGAGGGAGGGAGGAAAGCAGTCTGTGAGATGTAGGGAGGGAGGGAGGGAGGCAAGCTGGCAGGGTGCAAGAGGCTGCAAGAGAGAGGGAGGCAGGCAGACTGAAAGAGGCTGCAAGACGGAGGAAAGAAGGTATATATGGAGGGAGGGAAAAAGGTAGGCTGCAAGAAGGAGGGAGGCATGCAAGTTAAAGAGGCTGAAAGAGGGAGGCATGAAGACAGTCTGCAAGAGGCTGCAAGAGGGCGGGAGGCAGGGAGCCAGGTTGCAAGATCAAGGGAGGCATGCAGGCAGGCATTGTGCAAGAGGATGCAAGAGGGAGGGAGGCAGACAGGCACGCTGAAAATGACTGCACGAGGGAGGGAAGGACGCAGCCAGGAAGCCTGCAAGAGGATGCCAGAGGCATGGAGGCAGGCAGGCCAGCAGGGTGCAAGAGGCTGCAAGAGGGAGGGAGCAGGCAAGAGTAAGGGAGGGAGACAGGCAGGCTGCAAGAGTTTGAAAGAGAGTACGAGGCAGTCAGGCAGGCTGCAAGAGGCTACAAGTCAGGGGGAGGCAGGCAGGCCGGCAGGGTGCAAGAGGCTGCAAGAGGGAGGGATGCAGGCAGGCAGGCAGGGTGCAAGAGGCTGCAAGAGGGAGGGAGGGAGGCAGGCAGGCAAGCTCAAGAGGCTGCAAGAGGAAGGCAGGAAGGAAAGAGTAAGGGAGGGAGGCAGACAGGCTGCAAGACGCTGAAAGCGGGTAGGAGGCACTCAGGCAGGCTGCAAGAGGCTACAAGGGGGCGGGAGGCAGGGAGCCAGGTTGCAAGATCAAGGGAGGCACGCAGGCAGGCATTGTGCAAGAGGATGCAAGAGGGATGGAAGCAGGCAGGCCGGCAGGGTGCAAGAGTCTGCAAGAGGGGGGGAGGCAGGCAGGCAAGCGGCAAGAGGCTGCAAGAGGGAGGGAGCAGGCAAGAGTAAGGGAGGGAGGCAGACAGGCTGCAAGAGTTTGAAAGAGGGTAGGAGGCAGTCAGGCAGGCTACAAGATGCTACAGGAGGGGGGGAGGCAGGCAGGCAGGCTGCAAGAGGGAGGGAGGCTTGGCGTAAGCGAAGGGCGGGAAAAAGTGGAGGCGCACATGGAGTGGAAGGAGCAAAATGACTGGCAGGCTGCAGGAAAGTGGAGGCCTAGACGCCACAGGGCAAATTTCTGCCAGGAAAGAGGAGATGCCGGAAGGAGGTGCACGCTCTGATGGGCATTAGTGTTTGAAAAGGGCTGGATAGCCAAAAAGGGATGAGAGGCCCTGGTGGAATTAGAGACGGTGAAATCACTTAGAAAAGGAAGGGGGGGGGAATCTACAGGCATATGTTGGAAGCAAAACAGGATCACGGAGCAAGACAGAGGAAGAGAGGTAATGATGGGTCGAGACTAGAAAGACAGAGAGAAATCACCTGTGGGGGGAAAGGAAGGTGGGAAGGAGGGAGAGCAAGGGACGGTCAAGAAGACAGAGGGATTGAAGGCATGAGAGAGCAAGAGATTGAGAAAGGGAGAGGGATCGGGACGGGCTACAAGCTGAAAGGGAAAGGCCCACGGAGCAGAAGGGAAGGGCACGGGAGCTGGGCACGAGTTTGTACTAGGAAAGAACACCACCGAGAGGGGTATGGATCTCTACAGGCAAAATGCTTGGCAGAGGATGGAGGACCGAGAGAAGAAGGGAAAAGGGGAAAAGGAAGAGGCAGTGAGGAAGTGATGGAGAAAGAAACAGTAGCAACTGAGAGATGAGAAGAGGGACAGGTCCGAGGCAGAGAGGTGGAGAAAGAGCATCAAGCCAGGGATGGGAGCAGGCCAGATGGATCAGAAAAAAGAGGAGGCAGCACTGAGGCATCCAGAAGACAGGTGAGCAACAGGGAGACAGAGAGCAGGAGACGACTGCGGAAGAAATAGAGACGGGGAGTGGGATGCTGGCCTAGAACCAACAAGAGCAACAGAGAGAAAGACAGACGGGTGGAGAACGAGAAAAGACAGAAGAGAGAACAAGAGAGAGAGATGAAGCAATCAGTAGATTCAAATTCTTCCATCGATTCAATTCTTAAAAGAGCACATCTAGGCAGGAACGCAGGCAGTGCAGAAAAGCTGCAAGAGACCTAAAAGAGAGGCTGGAAGGGAAATACAGGCCAGAAAAATGTTGTCTCCCAAATGGGGTCTGAGGCTGGAGGGCTGTAGAGGCCAGAAAAAATTGGATGCCGACAAAAGGTGGGAGGCTGAAATGGGGTGGGTGGCCAGGGGGAGATAAAGGCCAAAAAAATGTGGGAGGCTGAAACATGGTGGGAGGCCGCCCGGGGGGGGGGGTGTAGAGACCAAAAAAAGTGGTGGCTGCAAGGGGGAGGGAGGCTTAGGGGAAGTTGAGGGCAGGAAAACATGGAGGCCAAACGGTGTGGAAGGACCAAAATGGGTGGGAGGCCCCGGGAAAGTAGGCCTTAGAATAAAGGGGAGTGTATTATGTGGAAACTATTTGGGGGCGGACAGTTTCAGTGGGACTGTTTTGGGGCCTAAATATTTCAGGGGGTATCGTTTCAGGGGAATTGATACGGAGGGTCTATTTCAGGGAGGCTATTTGGAGACTCCTTTGGGGGAGTATTTTGGTGGGTGTATTTAGGAGGGATATTTAACAGACGACTATTTGACGGGGGAGTATTTTAAGAGCAGAGCATTACAGGGGGATTATTTCCAGGGGGATGTCTTTCGAGGGATCTATTTCAGAGGGAGTGCTTCAGGGGAGAGCATTTGAGGGGAGACTATTCCAGGAGAAAGGATTTGGGGAGGACCGTTTCTGGGGAGAACATTTTGGGGGGGGGAGTACTGGTGGAGGTAGATTTTCCAGGGAGAGTGTTTTGTGGCAGGAGAGTTATGGCAGGTACTGTTTCAGGGGGACTATTTATTGGGGAAAACTATTTCAGGGGTACTGTGGAGGACTCTTCCTGAGGAAGTGTTATGGGAGGGACGGTTTCAGGGAGACTATTTCAGGGGGACGTATTTTGGGGAGGACTCTTTGGTTGCAGTCCTATTTTGAGGCGGGAGTGTTACAGGACAGACTATTTCAGGAGTGCTACTTTGAGGGTGTTTTGCCAATTATCAGGCCTAGCATAAAGGACACAGCCAGCCTCAAGATGAACCGATAACCAAATTAAATTTGACACTAAAGGGTTGCTACACGGGTGATCACTGGGGGTACAAGTCAATCGGGTTACACATAATTGACATCAATCACAACGATCCCAACAACGACACCGCACGACCAGCAATGGCTGCAATAAACAGTGAAATACAGTCTCCCATAGAAGGGATGGGAGACAACCAGGTCAACAAGCCAAATACATAAGACCAAGAAAGCCAGATACTGAATCTCTACAAAGCCCACATTGACAAAAGCCAGACCTGAAGAGCCCAGTTCCAGGGAGTCGAGAGATCCTTCCCCAACAGAAAATTCTTCAGAATGCATCCACCACACAGACAGCCAGTCCACACCTCCTGCAAGTGGTCCCAGCTTTTATCCTCTCCATGGGACACCTGACCTGTCTTTACTTAATGCACAACACCTGGGGCACATTTACCTAATGGCTCTCCCTGCAAAGCCAGAGGGAAGTTTAAAGGGAAACTCACCACCACTTTGTGAAGGACTGTGGAAATCGCCCCTATGTCAACCTTAATTTGGGGCTTGGGGTTGAAACCCCAGCATTTCAGAGGGGCACGAGTTTAAGGGGGAATATTTTGGGGGGATTATTTCAGAGAGTGAGTTATTGCGGGAGGGACTACTTCAGGGAGACTCTTTTGAAGGCACTATTGCAGGGGGGAATATGGCAGGGGGGACTATTTGGGGAGGAACTGTTTCAGGCGGGGCTATTTCAAGGCAGGGGAGTGTTACTGGACAGACTATTTCGGAAGACTCTTCAGGGGCAGTATTTTCAGGGGTCCCAAAATGTGGTGGGAGGCCACAGGAAAGAAGAGTCCACAGGACAAACATAGGCCAGAAACAAGTAGGTGCCGGTAGGGGGTGCACGTTCTGATGGGCATTAGAGTCTGAAAAGGGCTGGGAAGACAAAAAAAGAGTGGGAGGCCATGTGGGAATTACAAATGGAGAAATCACGAGAAAAAAAAAAAAAAAAAAAAAGAGGAGAAGTCCTGCGGGCACATGTTGGAGGAAAAACAGGTTGAGGGAGCAAGACAGAGGAAGAGAGATAATGATGGGCCGAGACTAGAAAGGCAGAGAGAGAGAGAGAAATCAAATGTGGGGGGAAAGGAAGGTGGAAAGGAGGGAGAGCAAGAGAAGGTTAAAAAGGCAGAGAGCATAAGGGGAAGAGAGAGCAAGAGAGAGACAAAGGGAGAGGGAGCGGGACGGGCTACAAATTGAAAGGGAAAAGGCCACAGAGCAGAAGAGAATGGAACAGGGATCTGGGCACAGGGTTATAGCAGGAAAGAGCACCACCGAGACGGGTATGGATCTCTACAGGCAAAATGCTTGGCAGAGGATGGAGGACCGAGAGAAGAAGGGAAAAGGGGAAAAGGAAGAGGCAGTGAGGAAGTGATGGAGAAAGGAACAGTAGCAACTGAGAGATGAGAAGAGGGACAGGTCCGAGGCAGAGAGGTGGAGAAAGAGCATCAAGCCAGGGATGGGAACAGGCCAGACGGATCAGGAGAGAGGAGGCAGCACTGAGGCATCCAGAAGACAGGTGAGCAACAGGGAGACAGAGAGCAGGAGACGACTGCGGAAGAAATAGAGACGGGGGGGTGGGATGCTGGCCTAGAACCAACAAGAGCAACAGAGAGAAAGACAGACGGGTGGAGAACGAGAAAAGACAGAAGAGAGAACAAGAGAGAGAGATGAAGCAACCAACAGATTCAAAGTCTTCCATCGATTCAAGTCTTCAAAGAGCACGTCAAGGCAGGAACGCAGGCAGTGCAGAAAAGCTGCAAGAGACCTAAAAGAGAGGCTGGAAGAGAAATAAAGACCAGAAAAATGTGGTATCCAAAACGGGGTGGGAGGCTGAAACGGGGTGGGAGGCAGGAGGGCAGTAGAGGCCAGGAAGAAATGGAAGCCGAAAATAGGTGGGAGGCTGAAACGGGGTGTGAGGCTGGAGGGCAGTAGAGGCCAGGAAAAAATGGAGGCCGAAAAGAGGTGGGAGGCTGAAACAGGGTGGGAGGCTGGAAGGCAGTAGAGGCCAGAAAAAAATGGAGGCCGAAAATAGGTGGGAGGCTGAAACAGGGTGGGAGGCTGGAGGGCGGTAGAGGCCAGAAAAAAATGGAGGCCGAAAAGAGGTGGGAGGCTGAAAAAGGGTGGGAGGCTGGAGGGTAGTAGAGGCCAGAAAAAAAATGGAGGCCGAAGAGCGGTGGGAGGCTGAAACGGGGTGGGAGGCTGGAGGGCAGTAGAGGCCAGGAAAAAATGGAGGCCGAAAAGAGGTGGGAGGCTGAAATGGGGTGGGAGGCTGGAGGGCAGTAGAGGCCAGAAAAAATTGGAGGCCGTGATAAAGTGGGAGGCTGGAGAGCAGCGGAGGCCAGGAAAAAAATGGAGACAAAAAAAAGAAAAAAGGTGGGAGACTGAAACAGAGTGGAAGCCTGCATGGCATTAGAGAGTAGAAAAAATTGGAGACCAATAAAAGGTGGGGTGTTGAAATGGAGTGTGAAGCCAGGGGCAGGTAGAGGCAAGAAAAATCAGAGATGGCAAGAGGGAGGAATGGAGGGAGGCAGGGTGGGAACGAGGAAGGCAGGCTGCAAAAGGCTGCAAAATAAAGAGAGGAAGTTATATAGGGAGGGAGTCAGGCTTCAAGAGAGAGGGAGGGAGGCAGGCCTCAAGAGGCTGGAAGAGGGAGGCAGGCAGGCAGTCTACAAGAGGCTGCAAGACGGAGGGAGGGAGGGAGAGAGAGAGGGAGGGAGGGAGGAAAGCAGTCTGTGAGATGTAGGGAGGGAGGGAGGGAGGCAAGCTGGCAGGGTGCAAGAGGCTGCAAGAGAGAGGGAGGCAGGCAGACTGAAAGAGGCTGCAAGACGGAGGAAAGAAGGTATATATGGAGGGAGGGAAAAAGGTAGGCTGCAAGAAGGAGGGAGGCATGCAAGTTAAAGAGGCTGAAAGAGGGAGGCATGAAGACAGTCTGCAAGAGGCTGCAAGAGGGCGGGAGGCAGGGAGCCAGGTTGCAAGATCAAGGGAGGCATGCAGGCAGGCATTGTGCAAGAGGATGCAAGAGGGAGGGAGGCAGACAGGCACGCTGAAAATGACTGCACGAGGGAGGGAAGGACGCAGCCAGGAAGCCTGCAAGAGGATGCCAGAGGCATGGAGGCAGGCAGGCCAGCAGGGTGCAAGAGGCTGCAAGAGGGAGGGAGCAGGCAAGAGTAAGGGAGGGAGACAGGCAGGCTGCAAGAGTTTGAAAGAGAGTACGAGGCAGTCAGGCAGGCTGCAAGAGGCTACAAGTCAGGGGGAGGCAGGCAGGCCGGCAGGGTGCAAGAGGCTGCAAGAGGGAGGGATGCAGGCAGGCAGGCAGGGTGCAAGAGGATGCAAGAGGGAGGGAGGCAGACAGGCACGCTGAAAATGACTGCACGAGGGAGGGAAGGACGCAGCCAGGAAGCCTGCAAGAGGATGCCAGAGGCATGGAGGCAGGCAGGCCAGCAGGGTGCAAGAGGCTGCAAGAGGGAGGGAGCAGGCAAGAGTAAGGGAGGGAGACAGGCAGGCTGCAAGAGTTTGAAAGAGAGTACGAGGCAGTCAGGCAGGCTGCAAGAGGCTACAAGTCAGGGGGAGGCAGGCAGGCCGGCAGGGTGCAAGAGGCTGCAAGAGGGAGGGATGCAGGCAGGCAGGCAGGGTGCAAGAGGCTGCAAGAGGGAGGGAGGGAGGCAAGCAGGCAAGCTCAAGAGGCTGCAAGAGGAAGGCAGGAAGGAAAGAGTAAGGGAGGGAGGCAGACAGGCTGCAAGACGCTGAAAGCGGGTAGGAGGCACTCAGGCAGGCTGCAAGAGGCTACAAGGGGGCGGGAGGCAGGGAGCCAGGTTGCAAGATCAAGGGAGGCACGCAGGCAGGCATTGTGCAAGAGGATGCAAGAGGGATGGAAGCAGGCAGGCCGGCAGGGTGCAAGAGTCTGCAAGAGGGGGGGAGGCAGGCAGGCAAGCGGCAAGAGGCTGCAAGAGGGAGGGAGCAGGCAAGAGTAAGGGAGGGAGGCAGACAGGCTGCAAGAGTTTGAAAGAGGGTAGGAGGCAGTCAGGCAGGCTACAAGATGCTACAGGAGGGGGGGAGGCAGGCAGGCAGGCTGCAAGAGGGAGGGAGGCTTGGCGTAAGCGAAGGGCGGGAAAAAGTGGAGGCGCACATGGAGTGGAAGGAGCAAAATGACTGGCAGGCTGCAGGAAAGTGGAGGCCTAGACGCCACAGGGCAAATTTCTGCCAGGAAAGAGGAGATGCCGGAAGGAGGTGCACGCTCTGATGGGCATTAGTGTTTGAAAAGGGCTGGATAGCCAAAAAGGGATGAGAGGCCCTGGTGGAATTAGAGACGGTGAAATCACTTAGAAAAGGAAGGGGGGGGGAATCTACAGGCATATGTTGGAAGCAAAACAGGATCACGGAGCAAGACAGAGGAAGAGAGGTAATGATGGGTCGAGACTAGAAAGGCAGAGAGAAATCACCTGTGGGGGGAAAGGAAGGTGGGAAGGAGGGAGAGCAAGGGACGGTCAAGAAGACAGAGGGATTGAAGGCATGAGAGAGCAAGAGATTGAGAAAGGGAGAGGGATCGGGACGGGCTACAAGCTGAAAGGGAAAGGCCCACGGAGCAGAAGGGAAGGGCACGGGAGCTGGGCACGAGTTTGTACTAGGAAAGAACACCACCGAGAGGGGTATGGATCTCTACAGGCAAAATGCTTGGCAGAGGATGGAGGACCGAGAGAAGAAGGGAAAAGGGGAAAAGGAAGAGGCAGTGAGGAAGTGATGGAGAAAGAAACAGTAGCAACTGAGAGATGAGAAGAGGGACAGGTCCGAGGCAGAGAGGTGGAGAAAGAGCATCAAGCCAGGGATGGGAGCAGGCCAGATGGATCAGAAAAAAGAGGAGGCAGCACTGAGGCATCCAGAAGACAGGTGAGCAACAGGGAGACAGAGAGCAGGAGACGACTGCGGAAGAAATAGAGACGGGGAGTGGGATGCTGGCCTAGAACCAACAAGAGCAACAGAGAGAAAGACAGACGGGTGGAGAACGAGAAAAGACAGAAGAGAGAACAAGAGAGAGAGATGAAGCAATCAGTAGATTCAAATTCTTCCATCGATTCAATTCTTCAAAGAGCACATCTAGGCAGGAACGCAGGCAGTGCAGAAAAGCTGCAAGAGACCTAAAAGAGAGGCTGGAAGGGAAATACAGGCCAGAAAAATGTTGTCTCCCAAATGGGGTCTGAGGCTGGAGGGCTGTAGAGGCCAGAAAAAATTGGATGCCGACAAAAGGTGGGAGGCTGAAATGGGGTGGGTGGCCAGGGGGAGATAAAGGCCAAAAAAATGTGGGAGGCTGAAACATGGTGGGAGGCCGCCCGGGGGGGGGGGTGTAGAGACCAAAAAAAGTGGTGGCTGCAAGGGGGAGGGAGGCTTAGGGGAAGTTGAGGGCAGGAAAACATGGAGGCCAAACGGTGTGGAAGGACCAAAATGGGTGGGAGGCCCCGGGAAAGTAGGCCTTAGAATAAAGGGGAGTGTATTATGTGGAAACTATTTGGGGGCGGACAGTTTCAGTGGGACTGTTTTGGGGCCTAAATATTTCAGGGGGTATCGTTTCAGGGGAATTGATACGGAGGGTCTATTTCAGGGAGGCTATTTGGAGACTCCTTTGGGGGAGTATTTTGGTGGGTGTATTTAGGAGGGATATTTAACAGACGACTATTTGACGGGGGAGTATTTTAAGAGCAGAGCATTACAGGGGGATTATTTCCAGGGGGATGTCTTTCGAGGGATCTATTTCAGAGGGAGTGCTTCAGGGGAGAGCATTTGAGGGGAGACTATTCCAGGAGAAAGGATTTGGGGAGGACCGTTTCTGGGGAGAACATTTTGGGGGGGGGAGTACTGGTGGAGGTAGATTTTCCAGGGAGAGTGTTTTGTGGCAGGAGAGTTATGGCAGGTACTGTTTCAGGGGGACTATTTATTGGGGAAAACTATTTCAGGGGTACTGTGGAGGACTCTTCCTGAGGAAGTGTTATGGGAGGGACGGTTTCAGGGAGACTATTTCAGGGGGACGTATTTTGGGGAGGACTCTTTGGTTGCAGTCCTATTTTGAGGCGGGAGTGTTACAGGACAGACTATTTCAGGAGTGCTACTTTGAGGGTGTTTTGCCAATTATCAGGCCTAGCATAAAGGACACAGCCAGCCTCAAGATGAACCGATAACCAAATTAAATTTGACACTAAAGGGTTGCTACACGGGTGATCACTGGGGGTACAAGTCAATCGGGTTACACATAATTGACATCAATCACAACGATCCCAACAACGACACCGCACGACCAGCAATGGCTGCAATAAACACTGAAATACAGTCTCCCATAGAAGGGATGGGAGACAACCAGGTCAACAAGCCAAATACATAAGACCAAGAAAGCCAGATACTGAATCTCTACAAAGCCCACATTGACAAAAGCCAGACCTGAAGAGCCCAGTTCCAGGGAGTCGAGAGATCCTTCCCCAACAGAAAATTCTTCAGAATGCATCCACCACACAGACAGCCAGTCCACACCTCCTGCAAGTGGTCCCAGCTTTTATCCTCTCCATGGGACACCTGACCTGTCTTTACTTAATGCACAACACCTGGGGCACATTTACCTAATGGCTCTCCCTGCAAAGCCAGAGGGAAGTTTAAAGGGAAACTCACCACCACTTTGTGAAGGACTGTGGAAATCGCCCCTATGTCAACCTTAATTTGGGGCTTGGGGTTGAAACCCCAGCATTTCAGAGGGGCACGAGTTTAAGGGGGAATATTTTGGGGGGATTATTTCAGAGAGTGAGTTATTGCGGGAGGGACTACTTCAGGGAGACTCTTTTGAAGGCACTATTGCAGGGGGGAATATGGCAGGGGGGACTATTTGGGGAGGAACTGTTTCAGGCGGGGCTATTTCAAGGCAGGGGAGTGTTACTGGACAGACTATTTCGGAAGACTCTTCAGGGGCAGTATTTTCAGGGGTCCCAAAATGTGATGGGAGGCCACAGGAAAGAAGAGTCCACAGGACAAACATAGGCCAGAAACAAGTAGGTGCCGGTAGGGGGTGCACGTTCTGATGGGCATTAGAGTCTGAAAAGGGCTGGGAAGACAAAAAAAGAGTGGGAGGCCATGTGGGAATTACAAATGGAGAAATCACGAGAAAAAAAAAAAAAAAAAAAAGAGGAGAAGTCCTGCGGGCACATGTTGGAGGAAAAACAGGTTGAGGGAGCAAGACAGAGGAAGAGAAATAATGATGGGCCGAGACTAGAAAGGCAGAGAGAGAGAGAGAAATCAAATGTGGGGGGAAAGGAAGGTGGAAAGGAGGGAGAGCAAGAGAAGGTTAAAAAGGCAGAGAGCATAAGGGGAAGAGAGAGCAAGAGAGAGACAAAGGGAGAGGGAGCGGGACGGGCTACAAATTGAAAGGGAAAAGGCCACAGAGCAGAAGAGAATGGAACAGGGATCTGGGCACAGGGTTATAGCAGGAAAGAGCACCACCGAGACGGGTATGGATCTCTACAGGCAAAATGCTTGGCAGAGGATGGAGGACCGAGAGAAGAAGGGAAAAGGGGAAAAGGAAGAGGCAGTGAGGAAGTGATGGAGAAAGGAACAGTAGCAACTGAGAGATGAGAAGAGGGACAGGTCCGAGGCAGAGAGGTGGAGAAAGAGCATCAAGCCAGGGATGGGAACAGGCCAGACGGATCAGGAGAGAGGAGGCAGCACTGAGGCATCCAGAAGACAGGTGAGCAACAGGGAGACAGAGAGCAGGAGACGACTGCGGAAGAAATAGAGACGGGGGGGTGGGATGCTGGCCTAGAACCAACAAGAGCAACAGAGAGAAAGACAGACGGGTGGAGAACGAGAAAAGACAGAAGAGAGAACAAGAGAGAGAGATGAAGCAACCAACAGATTCAAAGTCTTCCATCGATTCAAGTCTTCAAAGAGCACGTCAAGGCAGGAACGCAGGCAGTGCAGAAAAGCTGCAAGAGACCTAAAAGAGAGGCTGGAAGAGAAATAAAGACCAGAAAAATGTGGTATCCAAAACGGGGTGGGAGGCTGAAACGGGGTGGGAGGCAGGAGGGCAGTAGAGGCCAGGAAGAAATGGAAGCCGAAAATAGGTGGGAGGCTGAAACGGGGTGTGAGGCTGGAGGGCAGTAGAGGCCAGGAAAAAATGGAGGCCGAAAAGAGGTGGGAGGCTGAAACAGGGTGGGAGGCTGGAAGGCAGTAGAGGCCAGAAAAAAATGGAGGCCGAAAATAGGTGGGAGGCTGAAACAGGGTGGGAGGCTGGAGGGCGGTAGAGGCCAGAAAAAAATGGAGGCCGAAAAGAGGTGGGAGGCTGAAAAAGGGTGGGAGGCTGGAGGGTAGTAGAGGCCAGAAAAAAAATGGAGGCCGAAGAGCGGTGGGAGGCTGAAACGGGGTGGGAGGCTGGAGGGCAGTAGAGGCCAGGAAAAAAATGGAGGCCGAAAATGGGTGGGAGGCTGAAACGGGGTGGGAGGCTGGAGGGCAGTAGAGGCCAGGAAAAAATGGAGGCCGAAAAGAGGTGGGAGGCTGAAATGGGGTGGGAGGCTGGAGGGCAGTAGAGGCCAGAAAAAATTGGAGGCCGTGATAAAGTGGGAGGCTGGAGAGCAGCGGAGGCCAGGAAAAAAATGGAGACAAAAAAAAGAAAAAAGGTGGGAGACTGAAACAGAGTGGAAGCCTGCATGGCATTAGAGAGTAGAAAAAATTGGAGACCAATAAAAGGTGGGGTGTTGAAATGGAGTGTGAAGCCAGGGGCAGGTAGAGGCAAGAAAAATCAGAGATGGCAAGAGGGAGGAATGGAGGGAGGCAGGGTGGGAACGAGGAAGGCAGGCTGCAAAAGGCTGCAAAATAAAGAGAGGAAGTTATATAGGGAGGGAGTCAGGCTTCAAGAGAGAGGGAGGGAGGCAGGCCTCAAGAGGCTGGAAGAGGGAGGCAGGCAGGCAGTCTACAAGAGGCTGCAAGACGGAGGGAGGGAGGGAGAGAGAGAGGGAGGGAGGGAGGAAAGCAGTCTGTGAGATGTAGGGAGGGAGGGAGGGAGGCAAGCTGGCAGGGTGCAAGAGGCTGCAAGAGAGAGGGAGGCAGGCAGACTGAAAGAGGCTGCAAGACGGAGGAAAGAAGGTATATATGGAGGGAGGGAAAAAGGTAGGCTGCAAGAAGGAGGGAGGCATGCAAGTTAAAGAGGCTGAAAGAGGGAGGCATGAAGACAGTCTGCAAGAGGCTGCAAGAGGGCGGGAGGCAGGGAGCCAGGTTGCAAGATCAAGGGAGGCATGCAGGCAGGCATTGTGCAAGAGGATGCAAGAGGGAGGGAGGCAGACAGGCACGCTGAAAATGACTGCACGAGGGAGGGAAGGACGCAGCCAGGAAGCCTGCAAGAGGATGCCAGAGGCATGGAGGCAGGCAGGCCAGCAGGGTGCAAGAGGCTGCAAGAGGGAGGGAGCAGGCAAGAGTAAGGGAGGGAGACAGGCAGGCTGCAAGAGTTTGAAAGAGAGTACGAGGCAGTCAGGCAGGCTGCAAGAGGCTACAAGTCAGGGGGAGGCAGGCAGGCCGGCAGGGTGCAAGAGGCTGCAAGAGGGAGGGATGCAGGCAGGCAGGCAGGGTGCAAGAGGCTGCAAGAGGGAGGGAGGGAGGCAGGCAGGCAAGCTCAAGAGGCTGCAAGAGGAAGGCAGGAAGGAAAGAGTAAGGGAGGGAGGCAGACAGGCTGCAAGACGCTGAAAGCGGGTAGGAGGCACTCAGGCAGGCTGCAAGAGGCTACAAGGGGGCGGGAGGCAGGGAGCCAGGTTGCAAGATCAAGGGAGGCACGCAGGCAGGCATTGTGCAAGAGGATGCAAGAGGGATGGAAGCAGGCAGGCCGGCAGGGTGCAAGAGTCTGCAAGAGGGGGGGAGGCAGGCAGGCAAGCGGCAAGAGGCTGCAAGAGGGAGGGAGCAGGCAAGAGTAAGGGAGGGAGGCAGACAGGCTGCAAGAGTTTGAAAGAGGGTAGGAGGCAGTCAGGCAGGCTACAAGATGCTACAGGAGGGGGGGAGGCAGGCAGGCAGGCTGCAAGAGGGAGGGAGGCTTGGCGTAAGCGAAGGGCGGGAAAAAGTGGAGGCGCACATGGAGTGGAAGGAGCAAAATGACTGGCAGGCTGCAGGAAAGTGGAGGCCTAGACGCCACAGGGCAAATTTCTGCCAGGAAAGAGGAGATGCCGGAAGGAGGTGCACGCTCTGATGGGCATTAGTGTTTGAAAAGGGCTGGATAGCCAAAAAGGGATGAGAGGCCCTGGTGGAATTAGAGACGGTGAAATCACTTAGAAAAGGAAGGGGGGGGGAATCTACAGGCATATGTTGGAAGCAAAACAGGATCACGGAGCAAGACAGAGGAAGAGAGGTAATGATGGGTCGAGACTAGAAAGGCAGAGAGAAATCACCTGTGGGGGGAAAGGAAGGTGGGAAGGAGGGAGAGCAAGGGACGGTCAAGAAGACAGAGGGATTGAAGGCATGAGAGAGCAAGAGATTGAGAAAGGGAGAGGGATCGGGACGGGCTACAAGCTGAAAGGGAAAGGCCCACGGAGCAGAAGGGAAGGGCACGGGAGCTGGGCACGAGTTTGTACTAGGAAAGAACACCACCGAGAGGGGTATGGATCTCTACAGGCAAAATGCTTGGCAGAGGATGGAGGACCGAGAGAAGAAGGGAAAAGGGGAAAAGGAAGAGGCAGTGAGGAAGTGATGGAGAAAGAAACAGTAGCAACTGAGAGATGAGAAGAGGGACAGGTCCGAGGCAGAGAGGTGGAGAAAGAGCATCAAGCCAGGGATGGGAGCAGGCCAGATGGATCAGAAAAAAGAGGAGGCAGCACTGAGGCATCCAGAAGACAGGTGAGCAACAGGGAGACAGAGAGCAGGAGACGACTGCGGAAGAAATAGAGACGGGGAGTGGGATGCTGGCCTAGAACCAACAAGAGCAACAGAGAGAAAGACAGACGGGTGGAGAACGAGAAAAGACAGAAGAGAGAACAAGAGAGAGAGATGAAGCAATCAGTAGATTCAAATTCTTCCATCGATTCAATTCTTCAAAGAGCACATCTAGGCAGGAACGCAGGCAGTGCAGAAAAGCTGCAAGAGACCTAAAAGGGAGGCTGGAAGGGAAATACAGGCCAGAAAAATGTTGTCTCCCAAATGGGGTCTGAGGCTGGAGGGCTGTAGAGGCCAGAAAAAATTGGATGCCGACAAAAGGTGGGAGGCTGAAATGGGGTGGGTGGCCAGGGGGAGATAAAGGCCAAAAAAATGTGGGAGGCTGAAACATGGTGGGAGGCCGCCCGGGGGGGGGTGTAGAGACCAAAAAAAGTGGTGGCTGCAAGGGGGAGGGAGGCTTAGGGGAAGTTGAGGGCAGGAAAACATGGAGGCCAAACGGTGTGGAAGGACCAAAATGGGTGGGAGGCCCCGGGAAAGTAGGCCTTAGAATAAAGGGGAGTGTATTATGTGGAAACTATTTGGGGGCGGACAGTTTCAGTGGGACTGTTTTGGGGCCTAAATATTTCAGGGGGTATCGTTTCAGGGGAATTGATACGGAGGGTCTATTTCAGGGAGGCTATTTGGAGACTCCTTTGGGGGAGTATTTTGGTGGGTGTATTTAGGAGGGATATTTAACGGACGACTATTTGACGGGGGAGTATTTTAAGAGCAGAGCATTACAGGGGGATTATTTCCAGGGGGATGTCTTTCGAGGGATCTATTTCAGAGGGAGTGCTTCAGGGGAGAGCATTTGAGGGGAGACTATTCCAGGAGAAAGGATTTGGGGAGGACCGTTTCTGGGGAGAACATTTTGGGGGGGGGGAGTACTGGTGGAGGTAGATTTTCCAGGGAGAGTGTTTTGTGGCAGGAGAGTTATGGCAGGTACTGTTTCAGGGGGACTATTTATTGGGGAAAACTATTTCAGGGGTACTGTGGAGGACTCTTCCTGAGGAAGTGTTATGGGAGGGACGGTTTCAGGGAGACTATTTCAGGGGGACGTATTTTGGGGAGGACTCTTTGGTTGCAGTCCTATTTTGAGGCGGGAGTGTTACAGGACAGACTATTTCAGGAGTGCTACTTTGAGGGTGTTTTGCCAATTATCAGGCCTAGCATAAAGGACACAGCCAGCCTCAAGATGAACCGATAACCAAATTAAATTTGACACTAAAGGGTTGCTACACGGGTGATCACTGGGGGTACAAGTCAATCGGGTTACACATAATTGACATCAATCACAACGATCCCAACAACGACACCGCACGACCAGCAATGGCTGCAATAAACAGTGAAATACAGTCTCCCATAGAAGGGATGGGAGACAACCAGGTCAACAAGCCAAATACATAAGACCAAGAAAGCCAGATACTGAATCTCTACAAAGCCCACATTGACAAAAGCCAGACCTGAAGAGCCCAGTTCCAGGGAGTCGAGAGATCCTTCCCCAACAGAAAATTCTTCAGAATGCATCCACCACACAGACAGCCAGTCCACACCTCCTGCAAGTGGTCCCAGCTTTTATCCTCTCCATGGGACACCTGACCTGTCTTTACTTAATGCACAACACCTGGGGCACATTTACCTAATGGCTCTCCCTGCAAAGCCAGAGGGAAGTTTAAAGGGAAACTCACCACCACTTTGTGAAGGACTGTGGAAATCGCCCCTATGTCAACCTTAATTTGGGGCTTGGGGTTGAAACCCCAGCATTTCAGAGGGGCACGAGTTTAAGGGGGAATATTTTGGGGGGATTATTTCAGAGAGTGAGTTATTGCGGGAGGGACTACTTCAGGGAGACTCTTTTGAAGGCACTATTGCAGGGGGGAATATGGCAGGGGGGACTATTTGGGGAGGAACTGTTTCAGGCGGGGCTATTTCAAGGCAGGGGAGTGTTACTGGACAGACTATTTCGGAAGACTCTTCAGGGGCAGTATTTTCAGGGGTCCCAAAATGTGATGGGAGGCCACAGGAAAGAAGAGTCCACAGGACAAACATAGGCCAGAAACAAGTAGGTGCCGGTAGGGGGTGCACGTTCTGATGGGCATTAGAGTCTGAAAAGGGCTGGGAAGACAAAAAAAGAGTGGGAGGCCATGTGGGAATTACAAATGGAGAAATCACGAGGAAAAAAAAAAAAAAAAAAGAGGAGAAGTCCTGCGGGCACATGTTGGAGGAAAAACAGGTTGAGGGAGCAAGACAGAGGAAGAGAGATAATGATGGGCCGAGACTAGAAAGGCAGAGAGAGAGAGAGAAATCAAATGTGGGGGGAAAGGAAGGTGGAAAGGAGGGAGAGCAAGAGAAGGTTAAAAAGGCAGAGAGCATAAGGGGAAGAGAGAGCAAGAGAGAGACAAAGGGAGAGGGAGCGGGACGGGCTACAAATTGAAAGGGAAAAGGCCACAGAGCAGAAGAGAATGGAACAGGGATCTGGGCACAGGGTTATAGCAGGAAAGAGCACCACCGAGACGGGTATGGATCTCTACAGGCAAAATGCTTGGCAGAGGATGGAGGACCGAGAGAAGAAGGGAAAAGGGGAAAAGGAAGAGGCAGTGAGGAAGTGATGGAGAAAGGAACAGTAGCAACTGAGAGATGAGAAGAGGGACAGGTCCGAGGCAGAGAGGTGGAGAAAGAGCATCAAGCCAGGGATGGGAACAGGCCAGACGGATCAGGAGAGAGGAGGCAGCACTGAGGCATCCAGAAGACAGGTGAGCAACAGGGAGACAGAGAGCAGGAGACGACTGCGGAAGAAATAGAGACGGGGGGGTGGGATGCTGGCCTAGAACCAACAAGAGCAACAGAGAGAAAGACAGACGGGTGGAGAACGAGAAAAGACAGAAGAGAGAACAAGAGAGAGAGATGAAGCAACCAACAGATTCAAAGTCTTCCATCGATTCAAGTCTTCAAAGAGCACGTCAAGGCAGGAACGCAGGCAGTGCAGAAAAGCTGCAAGAGACCTAAAAGAGAGGCTGGAAGAGAAATAAAGACCAGAAAAATGTGGTATCCAAAACGGGGTGGGAGGCTGAAACGGGGTGGGAGGCAGGAGGGCAGTAGAGGCCAGGAAGAAATGGAAGCCGAAAATAGGTGGGAGGCTGAAACGGGGTGTGAGGCTGGAGGGCAGTAGAGGCCAGGAAAAAATGGAGGCCGAAAAGAGGTGGGAGGCTGAAACAGGGTGGGAGGCTGGAAGGCAGTAGAGGCCAGAAAAAAATGGAGGCCGAAAATAGGTGGGAGGCTGAAACAGGGTGGGAGGCTGGAGGGCGGTAGAGGCCAGAAAAAAATGGAGGCCGAAAAGAGGTGGGAGGCTGAAAAAGGGTGGGAGGCTGGAGGGTAGTAGAGGCCAGAAAAAAAAATGGAGGCCGAAGAGCGGTGGGAGGCTGAAACGGGGTGGGAGGCTGGAGGGCAGTAGAGGCCAGGAAAAAAATGGAGGCCGAAAATGGGTGGGAGGCTGAAACGGGGTGGGAGGCTGGAGGGCAGTAGAGGCCAGGAAAAAATGGAGGCCGAAAATAGGTGGGAGGCTGAAATGGGGTGGGAGGCTGGAGGGCAGTAGAGGCCAGAAAAAATTGGAGGCCGTGATAAAGTGGGAGGCTGGAGAGCAGCGGAGGCCAGGAAAAAAATGGAGACAAAAAAAAGAAAAAAGGTGGGAGACTGAAACAGAGTGGAAGCCTGCATGGCATTAGAGAGTAGAAAAAATTGGAGACCAATAAAAGGTGGGGTGTTGAAATGGAGTGTGAAGCCAGGGGCAGGTAGAGGCAAGAAAAATCAGAGATGGCAAGAGGGAGGAATGGAGGGAGGCAGGGTGGGAACGAGGAAGGCAGGCTGCAAAAGGCTGCAAAATAAAGAGAGGAAGTTATATAGGGAGGGAGTCAGGCTTCAAGAGAGAGGGAGGGAGGCAGGCCTCAAGAGGCTGGAAGAGGGAGGCAGGCAGGCAGTCTACAAGAGGCTGCAAGACGGAGGGAGGGAGGGAGAGAGAGAGGGAGGGAGGGAGGAAAGCAGTCTGTGAGATGTAGGGAGGGAGGGAGGGAGGCAAGCTGGCAGGGTGCAAGAGGCTGCAAGAGAGAGGGAGGCAGGCAGACTGAAAGAGGCTGCAAGACGGAGGAAAGAAGGTATATATGGAGGGAGGGAAAGAGGTAGGCTGCAAGAAGGAGGGAGGCATGCAAGTTAAAGAGGCTGAAAGAGGGAGGCATGAAGACAGTCTGCAAGAGGCTGCAAGAGGGCGGGAGGCAGGGAGCCAGGTTGCAAGATCAAGGGAGGCATGCAGGCAGGCATTGTGCAAGAGGATGCAAGAGGGAGGGAGGCAGACAGGCACGCTGAAAATGACTGCACGAGGGAGGGAAGGACGCAGCCAGGAAGCCTGCAAGAGGATGCCAGAGGCATGGAGGCAGGCAGGCCAGCAGGGTGCAAGAGGCTGCAAGAGGGAGGGAGCAGGCAAGAGTAAGGGAGGGAGACAGGCAGGCTGCAAGAGTTTGAAAGAGAGTACGAGGCAGTCAGGCAGGCTGCAAGAGGCTACAAGTCAGGGGGAGGCAGGCAGGCCGGCAGGGTGCAAGAGGCTGCAAGAGGGAGGGATGCAGGCAGGCAGGCAGGGTGCAAGAGGCTGCAAGAGGGAGGGAGGGAGGCAGGCAGGCAAGCTCAAGAGGCTGCAAGAGGAAGGCAGGAAGGAAAGAGTAAGGGAGGGAGGCAGACAGGCTGCAAGACGCTGAAAGCGGGTAGGAGGCACTCAGGCAGGCTGCAAGAGGCTACAAGGGGGCGGGAGGCAGGGAGCCAGGTTGCAAGATCAAGGGAGGCACGCAGGCAGGCATTGTGCAAGAGGATGCAAGAGGGATGGAAGCAGGCAGGCCGGCAGGGTGCAAGAGTCTGCAAGAGGGGGGGAGGCAGGCAGGCAAGCGGCAAGAGGCTGCAAGAGGGAGGGAGCAGGCAAGAGTAAGGGAGGGAGGCAGACAGGCTGCAAGAGTTTGAAAGAGGGTAGGAGGCAGTCAGGCAGGCTACAAGATGCTACAGGAGGGGGGGAGGCAGGCAGGCAGGCTGCAAGAGGGAGGGAGGCTTGGCGTAAGCGAAGGGCGGGAAAAAGTGGAGGCGCACATGGAGTGGAAGGAGCAAAATGACTGGCAGGCTGCAGGAAAGTGGAGGCCTAGACGCCACAGGGCAAATTTCTGCCAGGAAAGAGGAGATGCCGGAAGGAGGTGCACGCTCTGATGGGCATTAGTGTTTGAAAAGGGCTGGATAGCCAAAAAGGGATGAGAGGCCCTGGTGGAATTAGAGACGGTGAAATCACTTAGAAAAGGAAGGGGGGGGGAATCTACAGGCATATGTTGGAAGCAAAACAGGATCACGGAGCAAGACAGAGGAAGAGAGGTAATGATGGGTCGAGACTAGAAAGGCAGAGAGAAATCACCTGTGGGGGGAAAGGAAGGTGGGAAGGAGGGAGAGCAAGGGACGGTCAAGAAGACAGAGGGATTGAAGGCATGAGAGAGCAAGAGATTGAGAAAGGGAGAGGGATCGGGACGGGCTACAAGCTGAAAGGGAAAGGCCCACGGAGCAGAAGGGAAGGGCACGGGAGCTGGGCACGAGTTTGTACTAGGAAAGAACACCACCGAGAGGGGTATGGATCTCTACAGGCAAAATGCTTGGCAGAGGATGGAGGACCGAGAGAAGAAGGGAAAAGGGGAAAAGGAAGAGGCAGTGAGGAAGTGATGGAGAAAGAAACAGTAGCAACTGAGAGATGAGAAGAGGGACAGGTCCGAGGCAGAGAGGTGGAGAAAGAGCATCAAGCCAGGGATGGGAGCAGGCCAGATGGATCAGAAAAAAGAGGAGGCAGCACTGAGGCATCCAGAAGACAGGTGAGCAACAGGGAGACAGAGAGCAGGAGACGACTGCGGAAGAAATAGAGACGGGGAGTGGGATGCTGGCCTAGAACCAACAAGAGCAACAGAGAGAAAGACAGACGGGTGGAGAACGAGAAAAGACAGAAGAGAGAACAAGAGAGAGAGATGAAGCAATCAGTAGATTCAAATTCTTCCATCGATTCAATTCTTCAAAGAGCACATCTAGGCAGGAACGCAGGCAGTGCAGAAAAGCTGCAAGAGACCTAAAAGGGAGGCTGGAAGGGAAATACAGGCCAGAAAAATGTTGTATCCCAAATGGGGTCTGAGGCTGGAGGGCTGTAGAGGCCAGAAAAAATTGGATGCCGACAAAAGGTGGGAGGCTGAAATGGGGTGGGTGGCCAGGGGGAGATAAAGGCCAAAAAAATGTGGGAGGCTGAAACATGGTGGGAGGCCGCCCGGGGGGGGGTGTAGAGACCAAAAAAAGTGGTGGCTGCAAGGGGGAGGGAGGCTTAGGGGAAGTTGAGGGCAGGAAAACATGGAGGCCAAACGGTGTGGAAGGACCAAAATGGGTGGGAGGCCCCGGGAAAGTAGGCCTTAGAATAAAGGGGAGTGTATTATGTGGAAACTATTTGGGGGCGGACAGTTTCAGTGGGACTGTTTTGGGGCCTAAATATTTCAGGGGGTATCGTTTCAGGGGAATTGATACGGAGGGTCTATTTCAGGGAGGCTATTTGGAGACTCCTTTGGGGGAGTATTTTGGTGGGTGTATTTAGGAGGGATATTTAACGGACGACTATTTGACGGGGGAGTATTTTAAGAGCAGAGCATTACAGGGGGATTATTTCCAGGGGGATGTCTTTCGAGGGATCTATTTCAGAGGGAGTGCTTCAGGGGAGAGCATTTGAGGGGAGACTATTCCAGGAGAAAGGATTTGGGGAGGACCGTTTCTGGGGAGAACATTTTGGGGGGGGGGAGTACTGGTGGAGGTAGATTTTCCAGGGAGAGTGTTTTGTGGCAGGAGAGTTATGGCAGGTACTGTTTCAGGGGGACTATTTATTGGGGAAAACTATTTCAGGGGTACTGTGGAGGACTCTTCCTGAGGAAGTGTTATGGGAGGGACGGTTTCAGGGAGACTATTTCAGGGGGACGTATTTTGGGGAGGACTCTTTGGTTGCAGTCCTATTTTGAGGCGGGAGTGTTACAGGACAGACTATTTCAGGAGTGCTACTTTGAGGGTGTTTTGCCAATTATCAGGCCTAGCATAAAGGACACAGCCAGCCTCAAGATGAACCGATAACCAAATTAAATTTGACACTAAAGGGTTGCTACACGGGTGATCACTGGGGGTACAAGTCAATCGGGTTACACATAATTGACATCAATCACAACGATCCCAACAACGACACCGCACGACCAGCAATGGCTGCAATAAACAGTGAAATACAGTCTCCCATAGAAGGGATGGGAGACAACCAGGTCAACAAGCCAAATACATAAGACCAAGAAAGCCAGATACTGAATCTCTACAAAGCCCACATTGACAAAAGCCAGACCTGAAGAGCCCAGTTCCAGGGAGTCGAGAGATCCTTCCCCAACAGAAAATTCTTCAGAATGCATCCACCACACAGACAGCCAGTCCACACCTCCTGCAAGTGGTCCCAGCTTTTATCCTCTCCATGGGACACCTGACCTGTCTTTACTTAATGCACAACACCTGGGGCACATTTACCTAATGGCTCTCCCTGCAAAGCCAGAGGGAAGTTTAAAGGGAAACTCACCACCACTTTGTGAAGGACTGTGGAAATCGCCCCTATGTCAACCTTAATTTGGGGCTTGGGGTTGAAACCCCAGCATTTCAGAGGGGCACGAGTTTAAGGGGGAATATTTTGGGGGGATTATTTCAGAGAGTGAGTTATTGCAGGAGGGACTACTTCAGGGAGACTCTTTTGAAGGCACTATTGCAGGGGGGAATATGGCAGGGGGGACTATTTGGGGAGGAACTGTTTCAGGCGGGGCTATTTCAAGGCAGGGGAGTGTTACTGGACAGACTATTTCGGAAGACTCTTCAGGGGCAGTATTTTCAGGGGTCCCAAAATGTGATGGGAGGCCACAGGAAAGAAGAGTCCACAGGACAAACATAGGCCAGAAACAAGTAGGTGCCGGTAGGGGGTGCACGTTCTGATGGGCATTAGAGTCTGAAAAGGGCTGGGAAGACAAAAAAAGAGTGGGAGGCCATGTGGGAATTACAAATGGAGAAATCACGAGGAAAAAAAAAAAAAAAAAAAGAGGAGAAGTCCTGCGGGCACATGTTGGAGGAAAAACAGGTTGAGGGAGCAAGACAGAGGAAGAGAGATAATGATGGGCCGAGACTAGAAAGGCAGAGAGAGAGAGAGAAATCAAATGTGGGGGGAAAGGAAGGTGGAAAGGAGGGAGAGCAAGAGAAGGTTAAAAAGGCAGAGAGCATAAGGGGAAGAGAGAGCAAGAGAGAGACAAAGGGAGAGGGAGCGGGACGGGCTACAAATTGAAAGGGAAAAGGCCACAGAGCAGAAGAGAATGGAACAGGGATCTGGGCACAGGGTTATAGCAGGAAAGAGCACCACCGAGACGGGTATGGATCTCTACAGGCAAAATGCTTGGCAGAGGATGGAGGACCGAGAGAAGAAGGGAAAAGGGGAAAAGGAAGAGGCAGTGAGGAAGTGATGGAGAAAGAAACAGTAGCAACTGAGAGATGAGAAGAGGGACAGGTCCGAGGCAGAGAGGTGGAGAAAGAGCATCAAGCCAGGGATGGGAACAGGCCAGACGGATCAGGAGAGAGGAGGCAGCACTGAGGCATCCAGAAGACAGGTGAGCAACAGGGAGACAGAGAGCAGGAGACGACTGCGGAAGAAATAGAGACGGGGGGGTGGGATGCTGGCCTAGAACCAACAAGAGCAACAGAGAGAAAGACAGACGGGTGGAGAACGAGAAAAGACAGAAGAGAGAACAAGAGAGAGAGATGAAGCAACCAACAGATTCAAAGTCTTCCATCGATTCAAGTCTTCAAAGAGCACGTCAAGGCAGGAACGCAGGCAGTGCAGAAAAGCTGCAAGAGACCTAAAAGAGAGGCTGGAAGAGAAATAAAGACCAGAAAAATGTGGTATCCAAAACGGGGTGGGAGGCTGAAACGGGGTGGGAGGCAGGAGGGCAGTAGAGGCCAGGAAGAAATGGAAGCCGAAAATAGGTGGGAGGCTGAAACGGGGTGTGAGGCTGGAGGGCAGTAGAGGCCAGGAAAAAATGGAGGCCGAAAAGAGGTGGGAGGCTGAAACAGGGTGGGAGGCTGGAAGGCAGTAGAGGCCAGAAAAAAATGGAGGCCGAAAATAGGTGGGAGGCTGAAACAGGGTGGGAGGCTGGAGGGCGGTAGAGGCCAGAAAAAAATGGAGGCCGAAAAGAGGTGGGAGGCTGAAAAAGGGTGGGAGGCTGGAGGGTAGTAGAGGCCAGAAAAAAAATGGAGGCCGAAAATGGGTGGGAGGCTGAAACGGGGTGGGAGGCTGGAGGGCAGTAGAGGCCAGGAAAAAATGGAGGCCGAAAATAGGTGGGAGGCTGAAATGGGGTGGGAGGCTGGAGGGCAGTAGAGGCCAGAAAAAATTGGAGGCCGTGATAAAGTGGGAGGCTGGAGAGCAGCGGAGGCCAGGAAAAAAATGGAGACAAAAAAAAGAAAAAAGGTGGGAGACTGAAACAGAGTGGAAGCCTGCATGGCATTAGAGAGTAGAAAAAATTGGAGACCAATAAAAGGTGGGGTGTTGAAATGGAGTGTGAAGCCAGGGGCAGGTAGAGGCAAGAAAAATCAGAGATGGCAAGAGGGAGGAATGGAGGGAGGCAGGGTGGGAACGAGGAAGGCAGGCTGCAAAAGGCTGCAAAATAAAGAGAGGAAGTTATATAGGGAGGGAGTCAGGCTTCAAGAGAGAGGGAGGGAGGCAGGCCTCAAGAGGCTGGAAGAGGGAGGCAGGCAGGCAGTCTACAAGAGGCTGCAAGACGGAGGGAGGGAGGGAGAGAGAGAGGGAGGGAGGGAGGAAAGCAGTCTGTGAGATGTAGGGAGGGAGGGAGGGAGGCAAGCTGGCAGGGTGCAAGAGGCTGCAAGAGAGAGGGAGGCAGGCAGACTGAAAGAGGCTGCAAGACGGAGGAAAGAAGGTATATATGGAGGGAGGGAAAAAGGTAGGCTGCAAGAAGGAGGGAGGCATGCAAGTTAAAGAGGCTGAAAGAGGGAGGCATGAAGACAGTCTGCAAGAGGCTGCAAGAGGGCGGGAGGCAGGGAGCCAGGTTGCAAGATCAAGGGAGGCATGCAGGCAGGCATTGTGCAAGAGGATGCAAGAGGGAGGGAGGCAGACAGGCACGCTGAAAATGACTGCACGAGGGAGGGAAGGACGCAGCCAGGAAGCCTGCAAGAGGATGCCAGAGGCATGGAGGCAGGCAGGCCAGCAGGGTGCAAGAGGCTGCAAGAGGGAGGGAGCAGGCAAGAGTAAGGGAGGGAGACAGGCAGGCTGCAAGAGTTTGAAAGAGAGTACGAGGCAGTCAGGCAGGCTGCAAGAGGCTACAAGTCAGGGGGAGGCAGGCAGGCCGGCAGGGTGCAAGAGGCTGCAAGAGGGAGGGATGCAGGCAGGCAGGCAGGGTGCAAGAGGCTGCAAGAGGGAGGGAGGGAGGCAGGCAGGCAAGCTCAAGAGGCTGCAAGAGGAAGGCAGGAAGGAAAGAGTAAGGGAGGGAGGCAGACAGGCTGCAAGACGCTGAAAGCGGGTAGGAGGCACTCAGGCAGGCTGCAAGAGGCTACAAGGGGGCGGGAGGCAGGGAGCCAGGTTGCAAGATCAAGGGAGGCACGCAGGCAGGCATTGTGCAAGAGGATGCAAGAGGGATGGAAGCAGGCAGGCCGGCAGGGTGCAAGAGTCTGCAAGAGGGGGGGAGGCAGGCAGGCAAGCGGCAAGAGGCTGCAAGAGGGAGGGAGCAGGCAAGAGTAAGGGAGGGAGGCAGACAGGCTGCAAGAGTTTGAAAGAGGGTAGGAGGCAGTCAGGCAGGCTACAAGATGCTACAGGAGGGGGGGAGGCAGGCAGGCAGGCTGCAAGAGGGAGGGAGGCTTGGCGTAAGCGAAGGGCGGGAAAAAGTGGAGGCGCACATGGAGTGGAAGGAGCAAAATGACTGGCAGGCTGCAGGAAAGTGGAGGCCTAGACGCCACAGGGCAAATTTCTGCCAGGAAAGAGGAGATGCCGGAAGGAGGTGCACGCTCTGATGGGCATTAGTGTTTGAAAAGGGCTGGATAGCCAAAAAGGGATGAGAGGCCCTGGTGGAATTAGAGACGGTGAAATCACTTAGAAAAGGAAGGGGGGGGGAATCTACAGGCATATGTTGGAAGCAAAACAGGATCACGGAGCAAGACAGAGGAAGAGAGGTAATGATGGGTCGAGACTAGAAAGGCAGAGAGAAATCACCTGTGGGGGGAAAGGAAGGTGGGAAGGAGGGAGAGCAAGGGACGGTCAAGAAGACAGAGGGATTGAAGGCATGAGAGAGCAAGAGATTGAGAAAGGGAGAGGGATCGGGACGGGCTACAAGCTGAAAGGGAAAGGCCCACGGAGCAGAAGGGAAGGGCACGGGAGCTGGGCACGAGTTTGTACTAGGAAAGAACACCACCGAGAGGGGTATGGATCTCTACAGGCAAAATGCTTGGCAGAGGATGGAGGACCGAGAGAAGAAGGGAAAAGGGGAAAAGGAAGAGGCAGTGAGGAAGTGATGGAGAAAGAAACAGTAGCAACTGAGAGATGAGAAGAGGGACAGGTCCGAGGCAGAGAGGTGGAGAAAGAGCATCAAGCCAGGGATGGGAGCAGGCCAGATGGATCAGAAAAAAGAGGAGGCAGCACTGAGGCATCCAGAAGACAGGTGAGCAACAGGGAGACAGAGAGCAGGAGACGACTGCGGAAGAAATAGAGACGGGGAGTGGGATGCTGGCCTAGAACCAACAAGAGCAACAGAGAGAAAGACAGACGGGTGGAGAACGAGAAAAGACAGAAGAGAGAACAAGAGAGAGAGATGAAGCAATCAGTAGATTCAAATTCTTCCATCGATTCAATTCTTCAAAGAGCACATCTAGGCAGGAACGCAGGCAGTGCAGAAAAGCTGCAAGAGACCTAAAAGGGAGGCTGGAAGGGAAATACAGGCCAGAAAAATGTTGTATCCCAAATGGGGTCTGAGGCTGGAGGGCTGTAGAGGCCAGAAAAAATTGGATGCCGACAAAAGGTGGGAGGCTGAAATGGGGTGGGTGGCCAGGGGGAGATAAAGGCCAAAAAAATGTGGGAGGCTGAAACATGGTGGGAGGCCGCCCGGGGGGGGGTGTAGAGACCAAAAAAAGTGGTGGCTGCAAGGGGGAGGGAGGCTTAGGGGAAGTTGAGGGCAGGAAAACATGGAGGCCAAACGGTGTGGAAGGACCAAAATGGGTGGGAGGCCCCGGGAAAGTAGGCCTTAGAATAAAGGGGAGTGTATTATGTGGAAACTATTTGGGGGCGGACAGTTTCAGTGGGACTGTTTTGGGGCCTAAATATTTCAGGGGGTATCGTTTCAGGGGAATTGATACGGAGGGTCTATTTCAGGGAGGCTATTTGGAGACTCCTTTGGGGGAGTATTTTGGTGGGTGTATTTAGGAGGGATATTTAACGGACGACTATTTGACGGGGGAGTATTTTAAGAGCAGAGCATTACAGGGGGATTATTTCCAGGGGGATGTCTTTCGAGGGATCTATTTCAGAGGGAGTGCTTCAGGGGAGAGCATTTGAGGGGAGACTATTCCAGGAGAAAGGATTTGGGGAGGACCGTTTCTGGGGAGAACATTTTGGGGGGGGGGAGTACTGGTGGAGGTAGATTTTCCAGGGAGAGTGTTTTGTGGCAGGAGAGTTATGGCAGGTACTGTTTCAGGGGGACTATTTATTGGGGAAAACTATTTCAGGGGTACTGTGGAGGACTCTTCCTGAGGAAGTGTTATGGGAGGGACGGTTTCAGGGAGACTATTTCAGGGGGACGTATTTTGGGGAGGACTCTTTGGTTGCAGTCCTATTTTGAGGCGGGAGTGTTACAGGACAGACTATTTCAGGAGTGCTACTTTGAGGGTGTTTTGCCAATTATCAGGCCTAGCATAAAGGACACAGCCAGCCTCAAGATGAACCGATAACCAAATTAAATTTGACACTAAAGGGTTGCTACACGGGTGATCACTGGGGGTACAAGTCAATCGGGTTACACATAATTGACATCAATCACAACGATCCCAACAACGACACCGCACGACCAGCAATGGCTGCAATAAACAGTGAAATACAGTCTCCCATAGAAGGGATGGGAGACAACCAGGTCAACAAGCCAAATACATAAGACCAAGAAAGCCAGATACTGAATCTCTACAAAGCCCACATTGACAAAAGCCAGACCTGAAGAGCCCAGTTCCAGGGAGTCGAGAGATCCTTCCCCAACAGAAAATTCTTCAGAATGCATCCACCACACAGACAGCCAGTCCACACCTCCTGCAAGTGGTCCCAGCTTTTATCCTCTCCATGGGACACCTGACCTGTCTTTACTTAATGCACAACACCTGGGGCACATTTACCTAATGGCTCTCCCTGCAAAGCCAGAGGGAAGTTTAAAGGGAAACTCACCACCACTTTGTGAAGGACTGTGGAAATCGCCCCTATGTCAACCTTAATTTGGGGCTTGGGGTTGAAACCCCAGCATTTCAGAGGGGCACGAGTTTAAGGGGGAATATTTTGGGGGGATTATTTCAGAGAGTGAGTTATTGCAGGAGGGACTACTTCAGGGAGACTCTTTTGAAGGCACTATTGCAGGGGGGAATATGGCAGGGGGGACTATTTGGGGAGGAACTGTTTCAGGCGGGGCTATTTCAAGGCAGGGGAGTGTTACTGGACAGACTATTTCGGAAGACTCTTCAGGGGCAGTATTTTCAGGGGTCCCAAAATGTGATGGGAGGCCACAGGAAAGAAGAGTCCACAGGACAAACATAGGCCAGAAACAAGTAGGTGCCGGTAGGGGGTGCACGTTCTGATGGGCATTAGAGTCTGAAAAGGGCTGGGAAGACAAAAAAAGAGTGGGAGGCCATGTGGGAATTACAAATGGAGAAATCACGAGGAAAAAAAAAAAAAAAAAAGAGGAGAAGTCCTGCGGGCACATGTTGGAGGAAAAACAGGTTGAGGGAGCAAGACAGAGGAAGAGAGATAATGATGGGCCGAGACTAGAAAGGCAGAGAGAGAGAGAGAAATCAAATGTGGGGGGAAAGGAAGGTGGAAAGGAGGGAGAGCAAGAGAAGGTTAAAAAGGCAGAGAGCATAAGGGGAAGAGAGAGCAAGAGAGAGACAAAGGGAGAGGGAGCGGGACGGGCTACAAATTGAAAGGGAAAAGGCCACAGAGCAGAAGAGAATGGAACAGGGATCTGGGCACAGGGTTATAGCAGGAAAGAGCACCACCGAGACGGGTATGGATCTCTACAGGCAAAATGCTTGGCAGAGGATGGAGGACCGAGAGAAGAAGGGAAAAGGGGAAAAGGAAGAGGCAGTGAGGAAGTGATGGAGAAAGAAACAGTAGCAACTGAGAGATGAGAAGAGGGACAGGTCCGAGGCAGAGAGGTGGAGAAAGAGCATCAAGCCAGGGATGGGAACAGGCCAGACGGATCAGGAGAGAGGAGGCAGCACTGAGGCATCCAGAAGACAGGTGAGCAACAGGGAGACAGAGAGCAGGAGACGACTGCGGAAGAAATAGAGACGGGGGGGTGGGATGCTGGCCTAGAACCAACAAGAGCAACAGAGAGAAAGACAGACGGGTGGAGAACGAGAAAAGACAGAAGAGAGAACAAGAGAGAGAGATGAAGCAACCAACAGATTCAAAGTCTTCCATCGATTCAAGTCTTCAAAGAGCACGTCAAGGCAGGAACGCAGGCAGTGCAGAAAAGCTGCAAGAGACCTAAAAGAGAGGCTGGAAGAGAAATAAAGACCAGAAAAATGTGGTATCCAAAACGGGGTGGGAGGCTGAAACGGGGTGGGAGGCAGGAGGGCAGTAGAGGCCAGGAAGAAATGGAAGCCGAAAATAGGTGGGAGGCTGAAACGGGGTGTGAGGCTGGAGGGCAGTAGAGGCCAGGAAAAAATGGAGGCCGAAAAGAGGTGGGAGGCTGAAACAGGGTGGGAGGCTGGAAGGCAGTAGAGGCCAGAAAAAAATGGAGGCCGAAAATAGGTGGGAGGCTGAAACAGGGTGGGAGGCTGGAGGGCGGTAGAGGCCAGAAAAAAATGGAGGCCGAAAAGAGGTGGGAGGCTGAAAAAGGGTGGGAGGCTGGAGGGTAGTAGAGGCCAGAAAAAAAATGGAGGCCGAAAATGGGTGGGAGGCTGAAACGGGGTGGGAGGCTGGAGGGCAGTAGAGGCCAGGAAAAAATGGAGGCCGAAAATAGGTGGGAGGCTGAAATGGGGTGGGAGGCTGGAGGGCAGTAGAGGCCAGAAAAAATTGGAGGCCGTGATAAAGTGGGAGGCTGGAGAGCAGCGGAGGCCAGGAAAAAAATGGAGACAAAAAAAAGAAAAAAGGTGGGAGACTGAAACAGAGTGGAAGCCTGCATGGCATTAGAGAGTAGAAAAAATTGGAGACCAATAAAAGGTGGGGTGTTGAAATGGAGTGTGAAGCCAGGGGCAGGTAGAGGCAAGAAAAATCAGAGATGGCAAGAGGGAGGAATGGAGGGAGGCAGGGTGGGAACGAGGAAGGCAGGCTGCAAAAGGCTGCAAAATAAAGAGAGGAAGTTATATAGGGAGGGAGTCAGGCTTCAAGAGAGAGGGAGGGAGGCAGGCCTCAAGAGGCTGGAAGAGGGAGGCAGGCAGGCAGTCTACAAGAGGCTGCAAGACGGAGGGAGGGAGGGAGAGAGAGAGGGAGGGAGGGAGGAAAGCAGTCTGTGAGATGTAGGGAGGGAGGGAGGGAGGCAAGCTGGCAGGGTGCAAGAGGCTGCAAGAGAGAGGGAGGCAGGCAGACTGAAAGAGGCTGCAAGACGGAGGAAAGAAGGTATATATGGAGGGAGGGAAAAAGGTAGGCTGCAAGAAGGAGGGAGGCATGCAAGTTAAAGAGGCTGAAAGAGGGAGGCATGAAGACAGTCTGCAAGAGGCTGCAAGAGGGCGGGAGGCAGGGAGCCAGGTTGCAAGATCAAGGGAGGCATGCAGGCAGGCATTGTGCAAGAGGATGCAAGAGGGAGGGAGGCAGACAGGCACGCTGAAAATGACTGCACGAGGGAGGGAAGGACGCAGCCAGGAAGCCTGCAAGAGGATGCCAGAGGCATGGAGGCAGGCAGGCCAGCAGGGTGCAAGAGGCTGCAAGAGGGAGGGAGCAGGCAAGAGTAAGGGAGGGAGACAGGCAGGCTGCAAGAGTTTGAAAGAGAGTACGAGGCAGTCAGGCAGGCTGCAAGAGGCTACAAGTCAGGGGGAGGCAGGCAGGCCGGCAGGGTGCAAGAGGCTGCAAGAGGGAGGGATGCAGGCAGGCAGGCAGGGTGCAAGAGGCTGCAAGAGGGAGGGAGGGAGGCAGGCAGGCAAGCTCAAGAGGCTGCAAGAGGAAGGCAGGAAGGAAAGAGTAAGGGAGGGAGGCAGACAGGCTGCAAGACGCTGAAAGCGGGTAGGAGGCACTCAGGCAGGCTGCAAGAGGCTACAAGGGGGCGGGAGGCAGGGAGCCAGGTTGCAAGATCAAGGGAGGCACGCAGGCAGGCATTGTGCAAGAGGATGCAAGAGGGATGGAAGCAGGCAGGCCGGCAGGGTGCAAGAGTCTGCAAGAGGGGGGGAGGCAGGCAGGCAAGCGGCAAGAGGCTGCAAGAGGGAGGGAGCAGGCAAGAGTAAGGGAGGGAGGCAGACAGGCTGCAAGAGTTTGAAAGAGGGTAGGAGGCAGTCAGGCAGGCTACAAGATGCTACAGGAGGGGGGGAGGCAGGCAGGCAGGCTGCAAGAGGGAGGGAGGCTTGGCGTAAGCGAAGGGCGGGAAAAAGTGGAGGCGCACATGGAGTGGAAGGAGCAAAATGACTGGCAGGCTGCAGGAAAGTGGAGGCCTAGACGCCACAGGGCAAATTTCTGCCAGGAAAGAGGAGATGCCGGAAGGAGGTGCACGCTCTGATGGGCATTAGTGTTTGAAAAGGGCTGGATAGCCAAAAAGGGATGAGAGGCCCTGGTGGAATTAGAGACGGTGAAATCACTTAGAAAAGGAAGGGGGGGGGAATCTACAGGCATATGTTGGAAGCAAAACAGGATCACGGAGCAAGACAGAGGAAGAGAGGTAATGATGGGTCGAGACTAGAAAGGCAGAGAGAAATCACCTGTGGGGGGAAAGGAAGGTGGGAAGGAGGGAGAGCAAGGGACGGTCAAGAAGACAGAGGGATTGAAGGCATGAGAGAGCAAGAGATTGAGAAAGGGAGAGGGATCGGGACGGGCTACAAGCTGAAAGGGAAAGGCCCACGGAGCAGAAGGGAAGGGCACGGGAGCTGGGCACGAGTTTGTACTAGGAAAGAACACCACCGAGAGGGGTATGGATCTCTACAGGCAAAATGCTTGGCAGAGGATGGAGGACCGAGAGAAGAAGGGAAAAGGGGAAAAGGAAGAGGCAGTGAGGAAGTGATGGAGAAAGAAACAGTAGCAACTGAGAGATGAGAAGAGGGACAGGTCCGAGGCAGAGAGGTGGAGAAAGAGCATCAAGCCAGGGATGGGAGCAGGCCAGATGGATCAGAAAAAAGAGGAGGCAGCACTGAGGCATCCAGAAGACAGGTGAGCAACAGGGAGACAGAGAGCAGGAGACGACTGCGGAAGAAATAGAGACGGGGAGTGGGATGCTGGCCTAGAACCAACAAGAGCAACAGAGAGAAAGACAGACGGGTGGAGAACGAGAAAAGACAGAAGAGAGAACAAGAGAGAGAGATGAAGCAATCAGTAGATTCAAATTCTTCCATCGATTCAATTCTTCAAAGAGCACATCTAGGCAGGAACGCAGGCAGTGCAGAAAAGCTGCAAGAGACCTAAAAGGGAGGCTGGAAGGGAAATACAGGCCAGAAAAATGTTGTCTCCCAAATGGGGTCTGAGGCTGGAGGGCTGTAGAGGCCAGAAAAAATTGGATGCCGACAAAAGGTGGGAGGCTGAAATGGGGTGGGTGGCCAGGGGGAGATAAAGGCCAAAAAAATGTGGGAGGCTGAAACATGGTGGGAGGCCGCCCGGGGGGGGGTGTAGAGACCAAAAAAAGTGGTGGCTGCAAGGGGGAGGGAGGCTTAGGGGAAGTTGAGGGCAGGAAAACATGGAGGCCAAACGGTGTGGAAGGACCAAAATGGGTGGGAGGCCCCGGGAAAGTAGGCCTTAGAATAAAGGGGAGTGTATTATGTGGAAACTATTTGGGGGCGGACAGTTTCAGTGGGACTGTTTTGGGGCCTAAATATTTCAGGGGGTATCGTTTCAGGGGAATTGATACGGAGGGTCTATTTCAGGGAGGCTATTTGGAGACTCCTTTGGGGGAGTATTTTGGTGGGTGTATTTAGGAGGGATATTTAACGGACGACTATTTGACGGGGGAGTATTTTAAGAGCAGAGCATTACAGGGGGATTATTTCCAGGGGGATGTCTTTCGAGGGATCTATTTCAGAGGGAGTGCTTCAGGGGAGAGCATTTGAGGGGAGACTATTCCAGGAGAAAGGATTTGGGGAGGACCGTTTCTGGGGAGAACATTTTGGGGGGGGGAGTACTGGTGGAGGTAGATTTTCCAGGGAGAGTGTTTTGTGGCAGGAGAGTTATGGCAGGTACTGTTTCAGGGGGACTATTTATTGGGGAAAACTATTTCAGGGGTACTGTGGAGGACTCTTCCTGAGGAAGTGTTATGGGAGGGACGGTTTCAGGGAGACTATTTCAGGGGGACGTATTTTGGGGAGGACTCTTTGGTTGCAGTCCTATTTTGAGGCGGGAGTGTTACAGGACAGACTATTTCAGGAGTGCTACTTTGAGGGTGTTTTGCCAATTATCAGGCCTAGCATAAAGGACACAGCCAGCCTCAAGATGAACCGATAACCAAATTAAATTTGACACTAAAGGGTTGCTACACGGGTGATCACTGGGGGTACAAGTCAATCGGGTTACACATAATTGACGTCAATCACAACGATCCCAACAACGACACCGCACGACCAGCAATGGCTGCAATAAACAGTGAAATACAGTCTCCCATAGAAGGGATGGGAGACAACCAGGTCAACAAGCCAAATACATAAGACCAAGAAAGCCAGATACTGAATCTCTACAAAGCCCACATTGACAAAAGCCAGACCTGAAGAGCCCAGTTCCAGGGAGTCGAGAGATCCTTCCCCAACAGAAAATTCTTCAGAATGCATCCACCACACAGACAGCCAGTCCACACCTCCTGCAAGTGGTCCCAGCTTTTATCCTCTCCATGGGACACCTGACCTGTCTTTACTTAATGCAGAACACCTGGGGCACATTTACCTAATGGCTCTCCCTGCAAAGCCAGAGGGAAGTTTAAAGGGAAACTCACCACCACTTTGTGAAGGACTGTGGAAATCGCCCCTATGTCAACCTTAATTTGGGGCTTGGGGTTGAAACCCCAGCATTTCAGAGGGGCACGAGTTTAAGGGGGAATATTTTGGGGGGATTATTTCAGAGAGTGAGTTATTGCGGGAGGGACTACTTCAGGGAGACTCTTTTGAAGGCACTATTGCAGGGGGGAATATGGCAGGGGGGACTATTTGGGGAGGAACTGTTTCAGGCGGGGCTATTTCAAGGCAGGGGAGTGTTACTGGACAGACTATTTCGGAAGACTCTTCAGGGGCAGTATTTTCAGGGGTCCCAAAATGTGATGGGAGGCCACAGGAAAGAAGAGTCCACAGGACAAACATAGGCCAGAAACAAGTAGGTGCCGGTAGGGGGTGCACGTTCTGATGGGCATTAGAGTCTGAAAAGGGCTGGGAAGACAAAAAAAGAGTGGGAGGCCATGTGGGAATTACAAATGGAGAAATCACGAGAAAAAAAAAAAAAAAAAAAAAGAGGAGAAGTCCTGCGGGCACATGTTGGAGGAAAAACAGGTTGAGGGAGCAAGACAGAGGAAGAGAGATAATGATGGGCCGAGACTAGAAAGGCAGAGAGAGAGAGAGAAATCAAATGTGGGGGGAAAGGAAGGTGGAAAGGAGGGAGAGCAAGAGAAGGTTAAAAAGGCAGAGAGCATAAGGGGAAGAGAGAGCAAGAGAGAGACAAAGGGAGAGGGAGCGGGACGGGCTACAAATTGAAAGGGAAAAGGCCACAGAGCAGAAGAGAATGGAACAGGGATCTGGGCACAGGGTTATAGCAGGAAAGAGCACCACCGAGACGGGTATGGATCTCTACAGGCAAAATGCTTGGCAGAGGATGGAGGACCGAGAGAAGAAGGGAAAAGGGGAAAAGGAAGAGGCAGTGAGGAAGTGATGGAGAAAGAAACAGTAGCAACTGAGAGATGAGAAGAGGGACAGGTCCGAGGCAGAGAGGTGGAGAAAGAGCATCAAGCCAGGGATGGGAACAGGCCAGACGGATCAGGAGAGAGGAGGCAGCACTGAGGCATCCAGAAGACAGGTGAGCAACAGGGAGACAGAGAGCAGGAGACGACTGCGGAAGAAATAGAGACGGGGGGGTGGGATGCTGGCCTAGAACCAACAAGAGCAACAGAGAGAAAGACAGACGGGTGGAGAACGAGAAAAGACAGAAGAGAGAACAAGAGAGAGAGATGAAGCAACCAACAGATTCAAAGTCTTCCATCGATTCAAGTCTTCAAAGAGCACGTCAAGGCAGGAACGCAGGCAGTGCAGAAAAGCTGCAAGAGACCTAAAAGAGAGGCTGGAAGAGAAATAAAGACCAGAAAAATGTGGTATCCAAAACGGGGTGGGAGGCTGAAACGGGGTGGGAGGCAGGAGGGCAGTAGAGGCCAGGAAGAAATGGAAGCCGAAAATAGGTGGGAGGCTGAAACAGGGTGGGAGGCTGGAGGGCAGTAGAGGCCAGGAAAAAATGGAGGCCGAAAAGAGGTGGGAGGCTGAAACAGGGTGGGAGGCTGGAGGGCGGTAGAGGCCAGAAAAAAATGGAGGCCGAAAAGAGGTGGGAGGCTGAAAAAGGGTGGGAGGCTGGAGGGTAGTAGAGGCCAGAAAAAAATGGAGGCCGAAGAGCGGTGGGAGGCTGAAACGGGGTGGGAGGCTGGAGGGCAGTAGAGGCCAGGAAAAAAATGGAGGCCGAAAATGGGTGGGAGGCTGAAACGGGGTGGGAGGCTGGAGGGCAGTAGAGGCCAGGAAAAAATGGAGGCCGAAAAGAGGTGGGAGGCTGGAGGGCAGTAGAGGCCAGAAAAAATTGGAGGCCGTGATAAAGTGGGAGGCTGGAGAGCAGCGGAGGCCAGGAAAAAAATGGAGACAAAAAAAAGAAAAAAGGTGGGAGACTGAAACAGAGTGGAAGCCTGCATGGCATTAGAGAGTAGAAAAAATTGGAGACCAATAAAAGGTGGGGTGTTGAAATGGAGTGTGAAGCCAGGGGCAGGTAGAGGCAAGAAAAATCAGAGATGGCAAGAGGGAGGAATGGAGGGAGGCAGGGTGGGAACGAGGAAGGCAGGCTGCAAAAGGCTGCAAAATAAAGAGAGGAAGTTATATAGGGAGGGAGTCAGGCTTCAAGAGAGAGGGAGGGAGGCAGGCCTCAAGAGGCTGGAAGAGGGAGGCAGGCAGGCAGTCTACAAGAGGCTGCAAGACGGAGGGAGGGAGGGAGAGAGAGAGGGAGGGAGGGAGGAAAGCAGTCTGTGAGATGTAGGGAGGGAGGGAGGGAGGCAAGCTGGCAGGGTGCAAGAGGCTGCAAGAGAGAGGGAGGCAGGCAGACTGAAAGAGGCTGCAAGACGGAGGAAAGAAGGTATATATGGAGGGAGGGAAAAAGGTAGGCTGCAAGAAGGAGGGAGGCATGCAAGTTAAAGAGGCTGAAAGAGGGAGGCATGAAGACAGTCTGCAAGAGGCTGCAAGAGGGCGGGAGGCAGGGAGCCAGGTTGCAAGATCAAGGGAGGCATGCAGGCAGGCATTGTGCAAGAGGATGCAAGAGGGAGGGAGGCAGACAGGCACGCTGAAAATGACTGCACGAGGGAGGGAAGGACGCAGCCAGGAAGCCTGCAAGAGGATGCCAGAGGCATGGAGGCAGGCAGGCCAGCAGGGTGCAAGAGGCTGCAAGAGGGAGGGAGCAGGCAAGAGTAAGGGAGGGAGACAGGCAGGCTGCAAGAGTTTGAAAGAGAGTACGAGGCAGTCAGGCAGGCTGCAAGAGGCTACAAGTCAGGGGGAGGCAGGCAGGCCGGCAGGGTGCAAGAGGCTGCAAGAGGGAGGGATGCAGGCAGGCAGGCAGGGTGCAAGAGGCTGCAAGAGGGAGGGAGGGAGGCAGGCAGGCAAGCTCAAGAGGCTGCAAGAGGAAGGCAGGAAGGAAAGAGTAAGGGAGGGAGGCAGACAGGCTGCAAGACGCTGAAAGCGGGTAGGAGGCACTCAGGCAGGCTGCAAGAGGCTACAAGGGGGCGGGAGGCAGGGAGCCAGGTTGCAAGATCAAGGGAGGCACGCAGGCAGGCATTGTGCAAGAGGATGCAAGAGGGATGGAAGCAGGCAGGCCGGCAGGGTGCAAGAGTCTGCAAGAGGGGGGGAGGCAGGCAGGCAAGCGGCAAGAGGCTGCAAGAGGGAGGGAGCAGGCAAGAGTAAGGGAGGGAGGCAGACAGGCTGCAAGAGTTTGAAAGAGGGTAGGAGGCAGTCAGGCAGGCTACAAGATGCTACAGGAGGGGGGGAGGCAGGCAGGCAGGCTGCAAGAGGGAGGGAGGCTTGGCGTAAGCGAAGGGCGGGAAAAAGTGGAGGCGCACATGGAGTGGAAGGAGCAAAATGACTGGCAGGCTGCAGGAAAGTGGAGGCCTAGACGCCACAGGGCAAATTTCTGCCAGGAAAGAGGAGATGCCGGAAGGAGGTGCACGCTCTGATGGGCATTAGTGTTTGAAAAGGGCTGGATAGCCAAAAAGGGATGAGAGGCCCTGGTGGAATTAGAGACGGTGAAATCACTTAGAAAAGGAAGGGGGGGGGAATCTACAGGCATATGTTGGAAGCAAAACAGGATCACGGAGCAAGACAGAGGAAGAGAGGTAATGATGGGTCGAGACTAGAAAGACAGAGAGAAATCACCTGTGGGGGGAAAGGAAGGTGGGAAGGAGGGAGAGCAAGGGACGGTCAAGAAGACAGAGGGATTGAAGGCATGAGAGAGCAAGAGATTGAGAAAGGGAGAGGGATCGGGACGGGCTACAAGCTGAAAGGGAAAGGCCCACGGAGCAGAAGGGAAGGGCACGGGAGCTGGGCACGAGTTTGTACTAGGAAAGAACACCACCGAGAGGGGTATGGATCTCTACAGGCAAAATGCTTGGCAGAGGATGGAGGACCGAGAGAAGAAGGGAAAAGGGGAAAAGGAAGAGGCAGTGAGGAAGTGATGGAGAAAGAAACAGTAGCAACTGAGAGATGAGAAGAGGGACAGGTCCGAGGCAGAGAGGTGGAGAAAGAGCATCAAGCCAGGGATGGGAGCAGGCCAGATGGATCAGAAAAAAGAGGAGGCAGCACTGAGGCATCCAGAAGACAGGTGAGCAACAGGGAGACAGAGAGCAGGAGACGACTGCGGAAGAAATAGAGACGGGGAGTGGGATGCTGGCCTAGAACCAACAAGAGCAACAGAGAGAAAGACAGACGGGTGGAGAACGAGAAAAGACAGAAGAGAGAACAAGAGAGAGAGATGAAGCAATCAGTAGATTCAAATTCTTCCATCGATTCAATTCTTCAAAGAGCACATCTAGGCAGGAACGCAGGCAGTGCAGAAAAGCTGCAAGAGACCTAAAAGGGAGGCTGGAAGGGAAATACAGGCCAGAAAAATGTTGTATCCCAAATGGGGTCTGAGGCTGGAGGGCTGTAGAGGCCAGAAAAAATTGGATGCCGACAAAAGGTGGGAGGCTGAAATGGGGTGGGTGGCCAGGGGGAGATAAAGGCCAAAAAAATGTGGGAGGCTGAAACATGGTGGGAGGCCGCCCGGGGGGGGGTGTAGAGACCAAAAAAAGTGGTGGCTGCAAGGGGGAGGGAGGCTTAGGGGAAGTTGAGGGCAGGAAAACATGGAGGCCAAACGGTGTGGAAGGACCAAAATGGGTGGGAGGCCCCGGGAAAGTAGGCCTTAGAATAAAGGGGAGTGTATTATGTGGAAACTATTTGGGGGCGGACAGTTTCAGTGGGACTGTTTTGGGGCCTAAATATTTCAGGGGGTATCGTTTCAGGGGAATTGATACGGAGGGTCTATTTCAGGGAGGCTATTTGGAGACTCCTTTGGGGGAGTATTTTGGTGGGTGTATTTAGGAGGGATATTTAACGGACGACTATTTGACGGGGGAGTATTTTAAGAGCAGAGCATTACAGGGGGATTATTTCCAGGGGGATGTCTTTCGAGGGATCTATTTCAGAGGGAGTGCTTCAGGGGAGAGCATTTGAGGGGAGACTATTCCAGGAGAAAGGATTTGGGGAGGACCGTTTCTGGGGAGAACATTTTGGGGGGGGGAGTACTGGTGGAGGTAGATTTTCCAGGGAGAGTGTTTTGTGGCAGGAGAGTTATGGCAGGTACTGTTTCAGGGGGACTATTTATTGGGGAAAACTATTTCAGGGGTACTGTGGAGGACTCTTCCTGAGGAAGTGTTATGGGAGGGACGGTTTCAGGGAGACTATTTCAGGGGGACGTATTTTGGGGAGGACTCTTTGGTTGCAGTCCTATTTTGAGGCGGGAGTGTTACAGGACAGACTATTTCAGGAGTGCTACTTTGAGGGTGTTTTGCCAATTATCAGGCCTAGCATAAAGGACACAGCCAGCCTCAAGATGAACCGATAACCAAATTAAATTTGACACTAAAGGGTTGCTACACGGGTGATCACTGGGGGTACAAGTCAATCGGGTTACACATAATTGACATCAATCACAACGATCCCAACAACGACACCGCACGACCAGCAATGGCTGCAATAAACAGTGAAATACAGTCTCCCATAGAAGGGATGGGAGACAACCAGGTCAACAAGCCAAATACATAAGACCAAGAAAGCCAGATACTGAATCTCTACAAAGCCCACATTGACAAAAGCCAGACCTGAAGAGCCCAGTTCCAGGGAGTCGAGAGATCCTTCCCCAACAGAAAATTCTTCAGAATGCATCCACCACACAGACAGCCAGTCCACACCTCCTGCAAGTGGTCCCAGCTTTTATCCTCTCCATGGGACACCTGACCTGTCTTTACTTAATGCACAACACCTGGGGCACATTTACCTAATGGCTCTCCCTGCAAAGCCAGAGGGAAGTTTAAAGGGAAACTCACCACCACTTTGTGAAGGACTGTGGAAATCGCCCCTATGTCAACCTTAATTTGGGGCTTGGGGTTGAAACCCCAGCATTTCAGAGGGGCACGAGTTTAAGGGGGAATATTTTGGGGGGATTATTTCAGAGAGTGAGTTATTGCGGGAGGGACTACTTCAGGGAGACTCTTTTGAAGGCACTATTGCAGGGGGGAATATGGCAGGGGGGACTATTTGGGGAGGAACTGTTTCAGGCGGGGCTATTTCAAGGCAGGGGAGTGTTACTGGACAGACTATTTCGGAAGACTCTTCAGGGGCAGTATTTTCAGGGGTCCCAAAATGTGATGGGAGGCCACAGGAAAGAAGAGTCCACAGGACAAACATAGGCCAGAAACAAGTAGGTGCCGGTAGGGGGTGCACGTTCTGATGGGCATTAGAGTCTGAAAAGGGCTGGGAAGACAAAAAAAGAGTGGGAGGCCATGTGGGAATTACAAATGGAGAAATCACGAGAAAAAAAAAAAAAAAAAAAAAGAGGAGAAGTCCTGCGGGCACATGTTGGAGGAAAAACAGGTTGAGGGAGCAAGACAGAGGAAGAGAGATAATGATGGGCCGAGACTAGAAAGGCAGAGAGAGAGAGAGAAATCAAATGTGGGGGGAAAGGAAGGTGGAAAGGAGGGAGAGCAAGAGAAGGTTAAAAAGGCAGAGAGCATAAGGGGAAGAGAGAGCAAGAGAGAGACAAAGGGAGAGGGAGCGGGACGGGCTACAAATTGAAAGGGAAAAGGCCACAGAGCAGAAGAGAATGGAACAGGGATCTGGGCACAGGGTTATAGCAGGAAAGAGCACCACCGAGACGGGTATGGATCTCTACAGGCAAAATGCTTGGCAGAGGATGGAGGACCGAGAGAAGAAGGGAAAAGGGGAAAAGGAAGAGGCAGTGAGGAAGTGATGGAGAAAGAAACAGTAGCAACTGAGAGATGAGAAGAGGGACAGGTCCGAGGCAGAGAGGTGGAGAAAGAGCATCAAGCCAGGGATGGGAACAGGCCAGACGGATCAGGAGAGAGGAGGCAGCACTGAGGCATCCAGAAGACAGGTGAGCAACAGGGAGACAGAGAGCAGGAGACGACTGCGGAAGAAATAGAGACGGGGGGGTGGGATGCTGGCCTAGAACCAACAAGAGCAACAGAGAGAAAGACAGACGGGTGGAGAACGAGAAAAGACAGAAGAGAGAACAAGAGAGAGAGATGAAGCAACCAACAGATTCAAAGTCTTCCATCGATTCAAGTCTTCAAAGAGCACGTCAAGGCAGGAACGCAGGCAGTGCAGAAAAGCTGCAAGAGACCTAAAAGAGAGGCTGGAAGAGAAATAAAGACCAGAAAAATGTGGTATCCAAAACGGGGTGGGAGGCTGAAACGGGGTGGGAGGCAGGAGGGCAGTAGAGGCCAGGAAGAAATGGAAGCCGAAAATAGGTGGGAGGCTGAAACAGGGTGGGAGGCTGGAGGGCAGTAGAGGCCAGGAAAAAATGGAGGCCGAAAAGAGGTGGGAGGCTGAAACAGGGTGGGAGGCTGGAGGGCGGTAGAGGCCAGAAAAAAATGGAGGCCGAAAAGAGGTGGGAGGCTGAAAAAGGGTGGGAGGCTGGAGGGTAGTAGAGGCCAGAAAAAAATGGAGGCCGAAGAGCGGTGGGAGGCTGAAACGGGGTGGGAGGCTGGAGGGCAGTAGAGGCCAGGAAAAAAATGGAGGCCGAAAATGGGTGGGAGGCTGAAACGGGGTGGGAGGCTGGAGGGCAGTAGAGGCCAGGAAAAAATGGAGGCCGAAAAGAGGTGGGAGGCTGGAGGGCAGTAGAGGCCAGAAAAAATTGGAGGCCGTGATAAAGTGGGAGGCTGGAGAGCAGCGGAGGCCAGGAAAAAAATGGAGACAAAAAAAAGAAAAAAGGTGGGAGACTGAAACAGAGTGGAAGCCTGCATGGCATTAGAGAGTAGAAAAAATTGGAGACCAATAAAAGGTGGGGTGTTGAAATGGAGTGTGAAGCCAGGGGCAGGTAGAGGCAAGAAAAATCAGAGATGGCAAGAGGGAGGAATGGAGGGAGGCAGGGTGGGAACGAGGAAGGCAGGCTGCAAAAGGCTGCAAAATAAAGAGAGGAAGTTATATAGGGAGGGAGTCAGGCTTCAAGAGAGAGGGAGGGAGGCAGGCCTCAAGAGGCTGGAAGAGGGAGGCAGGCAGGCAGTCTACAAGAGGCTGCAAGACGGAGGGAGGGAGGGAGAGAGAGAGGGAGGGAGGGAGGAAAGCAGTCTGTGAGATGTAGGGAGGGAGGGAGGGAGGCAAGCTGGCAGGGTGCAAGAGGCTGCAAGAGAGAGGGAGGCAGGCAGACTGAAAGAGGCTGCAAGACGGAGGAAAGAAGGTATATATGGAGGGAGGGAAAAAGGTAGGCTGCAAGAAGGAGGGAGGCATGCAAGTTAAAGAGGCTGAAAGAGGGAGGCATGAAGACAGTCTGCAAGAGGCTGCAAGAGGGCGGGAGGCAGGGAGCCAGGTTGCAAGATCAAGGGAGGCATGCAGGCAGGCATTGTGCAAGAGGATGCAAGAGGGAGGGAGGCAGACAGGCACGCTGAAAATGACTGCACGAGGGAGGGAAGGACGCAGCCAGGAAGCCTGCAAGAGGATGCCAGAGGCATGGAGGCAGGCAGGCCAGCAGGGTGCAAGAGGCTGCAAGAGGGAGGGAGCAGGCAAGAGTAAGGGAGGGAGACAGGCAGGCTGCAAGAGTTTGAAAGAGAGTACGAGGCAGTCAGGCAGGCTGCAAGAGGCTACAAGTCAGGGGGAGGCAGGCAGGCCGGCAGGGTGCAAGAGGCTGCAAGAGGGAGGGATGCAGGCAGGCAGGCAGGGTGCAAGAGGCTGCAAGAGGGAGGGAGGGAGGCAGGCAGGCAAGCTCAAGAGGCTGCAAGAGGAAGGCAGGAAGGAAAGAGTAAGGGAGGGAGGCAGACAGGCTGCAAGACGCTGAAAGCGGGTAGGAGGCACTCAGGCAGGCTGCAAGAGGCTACAAGGGGGCGGGAGGCAGGGAGCCAGGTTGCAAGATCAAGGGAGGCACGCAGGCAGGCATTGTGCAAGAGGATGCAAGAGGGATGGAAGCAGGCAGGCCGGCAGGGTGCAAGAGTCTGCAAGAGGGGGGGAGGCAGGCAGGCAAGCGGCAAGAGGCTGCAAGAGGGAGGGAGCAGGCAAGAGTAAGGGAGGGAGGCAGACAGGCTGCAAGAGTTTGAAAGAGGGTAGGAGGCAGTCAGGCAGGCTACAAGATGCTACAGGAGGGGGGGAGGCAGGCAGGCAGGCTGCAAGAGGGAGGGAGGCTTGGCGTAAGCGAAGGGCGGGAAAAAGTGGAGGCGCACATGGAGTGGAAGGAGCAAAATGACTGGCAGGCTGCAGGAAAGTGGAGGCCTAGACGCCACAGGGCAAATTTCTGCCAGGAAAGAGGAGATGCCGGAAGGAGGTGCACGCTCTGATGGGCATTAGTGTTTGAAAAGGGCTGGATAGCCAAAAAGGGATGAGAGGCCCTGGTGGAATTAGAGACGGTGAAATCACTTAGAAAAGGAAGGGGGGGGGAATCTACAGGCATATGTTGGAAGCAAAACAGGATCACGGAGCAAGACAGAGGAAGAGAGGTAATGATGGGTCGAGACTAGAAAGGCAGAGAGAAATCACCTGTGGGGGGAAAGGAAGGTGGGAAGGAGGGAGAGCAAGGGACGGTCAAGAAGACAGAGGGATTGAAGGCATGAGAGAGCAAGAGATTGAGAAAGGGAGAGGGATCGGGACGGGCTACAAGCTGAAAGGGAAAGGCCCACGGAGCAGAAGGGAAGGGCACGGGAGCTGGGCACGAGTTTGTACTAGGAAAGAACACCACCGAGAGGGGTATGGATCTCTACAGGCAAAATGCTTGGCAGAGGATGGAGGACCGAGAGAAGAAGGGAAAAGGGGAAAAGGAAGAGGCAGTGAGGAAGTGATGGAGAAAGAAACAGTAGCAACTGAGAGATGAGAAGAGGGACAGGTCCGAGGCAGAGAGGTGGAGAAAGAGCATCAAGCCAGGGATGGGAGCAGGCCAGATGGATCAGAAAAAAGAGGAGGCAGCACTGAGGCATCCAGAAGACAGGTGAGCAACAGGGAGACAGAGAGCAGGAGACGACTGCGGAAGAAATAGAGACGGGGAGTGGGATGCTGGCCTAGAACCAACAAGAGCAACAGAGAGAAAGACAGACGGGTGGAGAACGAGAAAAGACAGAAGAGAGAACAAGAGAGAGAGATGAAGCAATCAGTAGATTCAAATTCTTCCATCGATTCAATTCTTCAAAGAGCACATCTAGGCAGGAACGCAGGCAGTGCAGAAAAGCTGCAAGAGACCTAAAAGGGAGGCTGGAAGGGAAATACAGGCCAGAAAAATGTTGTCTCCCAAATGGGGTCTGAGGCTGGAGGGCTGTAGAGGCCAGAAAAAATTGGATGCCGACAAAAGGTGGGAGGCTGAAATGGGGTGGGTGGCCAGGGGGAGATAAAGGCCAAAAAAATGTGGGAGGCTGAAACATGGTGGGAGGCCGCCCGGGGGGGGGTGTAGAGACCAAAAAAAGTGGTGGCTGCAAGGGGGAGGGAGGCTTAGGGGAAGTTGAGGGCAGGAAAACATGGAGGCCAAACGGTGTGGAAGGACCAAAATGGGTGGGAGGCCCCGGGAAAGTAGGCCTTAGAATAAAGGGGAGTGTATTATGTGGAAACTATTTGGGGGCGGACAGTTTCAGTGGGACTGTTTTGGGGCCTAAATATTTCAGGGGGTATCGTTTCAGGGGAATTGATACGGAGGGTCTATTTCAGGGAGGCTATTTGGAGACTCCTTTGGGGGAGTATTTTGGTGGGTGTATTTAGGAGGGATATTTAACGGACGACTATTTGACGGGGGAGTATTTTAAGAGCAGAGCATTACAGGGGGATTATTTCCAGGGGGATGTCTTTCGAGGGATCTATTTCAGAGGGAGTGCTTCAGGGGAGAGCATTTGAGGGGAGACTATTCCAGGAGAAAGGATTTGGGGAGGACCGTTTCTGGGGAGAACATTTTGGGGGGGGGGAGTACTGGTGGAGGTAGATTTTCCAGGGAGAGTGTTTTGTGGCAGGAGAGTTATGGCAGGTACTGTTTCAGGGGGACTATTTATTGGGGAAAACTATTTCAGGGGTACTGTGGAGGACTCTTCCTGAGGAAGTGTTATGGGAGGGACGGTTTCAGGGAGACTATTTCAGGGGGACGTATTTTGGGGAGGACTCTTTGGTTGCAGTCCTATTTTGAGGCGGGAGTGTTACAGGACAGACTATTTCAGGAGTGCTACTTTGAGGGTGTTTTGCCAATTATCAGGCCTAGCATAAAGGACACAGCCAGCCTCAAGATGAACCGATAACCAAATTAAATTTGACACTAAAGGGTTGCTACACGGGTGATCACTGGGGGTACAAGTCAATCGGGTTACACATAATTGACATCAATCACAACGATCCCAACAACGACACCGCACGACCAGCAATGGCTGCAATAAACAGTGAAATACAGTCTCCCATAGAAGGGATGGGAGACAACCAGGTCAACAAGCCAAATACATAAGACCAAGAAAGCCAGATACTGAATCTCTACAAAGCCCACATTGACAAAAGCCAGACCTGAAGAGCCCAGTTCCAGGGAGTCGAGAGATCCTTCCCCAACAGAAAATTCTTCAGAATGCATCCACCACACAGACAGCCAGTCCACACCTCCTGCAAGTGGTCCCAGCTTTTATCCTCTCCATGGGACACCTGACCTGTCTTTACTTAATGCACAACACCTGGGGCACATTTACCTAATGGCTCTCCCTGCAAAGCCAGAGGGAAGTTTAAAGGGAAACTCACCACCACTTTGTGAAGGACTGTGGAAATCGCCCCTATGTCAACCTTAATTTGGGGCTTGGGGTTGAAACCCCAGCATTTCAGAGGGGCACGAGTTTAAGGGGGAATATTTTGGGGGGATTATTTCAGAGAGTGAGTTATTGCGGGAGGGACTACTTCAGGGAGACTCTTTTGAAGGCACTATTGCAGGGGGGAATATGGCAGGGGGGACTATTTGGGGAGGAACTGTTTCAGGCGGGGCTATTTCAAGGCAGGGGAGTGTTACTGGACAGACTATTTCGGAAGACTCTTCAGGGGCAGTATTTTCAGGGGTCCCAAAATGTGATGGGAGGCCACAGGAAAGAAGAGTCCACAGGACAAACATAGGCCAGAAACAAGTAGGTGCCGGTAGGGGGTGCACGTTCTGATGGGCATTAGAGTCTGAAAAGGGCTGGGAAGACAAAAAAAGAGTGGGAGGCCATGTGGGAATTACAAATGGAGAAATCACGAGGAAAAAAAAAAAAAAAAAAGAGGAGAAGTCCTGCGGGCACATGTTGGAGGAAAAACAGGTTGAGGGAGCAAGACAGAGGAAGAGAGATAATGATGGGCCGAGACTAGAAAGGCAGAGAGAGAGAGAGAAATCAAATGTGGGGGGAAAGGAAGGTGGAAAGGAGGGAGAGCAAGAGAAGGTTAAAAAGGCAGAGAGCATAAGGGGAAGAGAGAGCAAGAGAGAGACAAAGGGAGAGGGAGCGGGACGGGCTACAAATTGAAAGGGAAAAGGCCACAGAGCAGAAGAGAATGGAACAGGGATCTGGGCACAGGGTTATAGCAGGAAAGAGCACCACCGAGACGGGTATGGATCTCTACAGGCAAAATGCTTGGCAGAGGATGGAGGACCGAGAGAAGAAGGGAAAAGGGGAAAAGGAAGAGGCAGTGAGGAAGTGATGGAGAAAGGAACAGTAGCAACTGAGAGATGAGAAGAGGGACAGGTCCGAGGCAGAGAGGTGGAGAAAGAGCATCAAGCCAGGGATGGGAACAGGCCAGACGGATCAGGAGAGAGGAGGCAGCACTGAGGCATCCAGAAGACAGGTGAGCAACAGGGAGACAGAGAGCAGGAGACGACTGCGGAAGAAATAGAGACGGGGGGGTGGGATGCTGGCCTAGAACCAACAAGAGCAACAGAGAGAAAGACAGACGGGTGGAGAACGAGAAAAGACAGAAGAGAGAACAAGAGAGAGAGATGAAGCAACCAACAGATTCAAAGTCTTCCATCGATTCAAGTCTTCAAAGAGCACGTCAAGGCAGGAACGCAGGCAGTGCAGAAAAGCTGCAAGAGACCTAAAAGAGAGGCTGGAAGAGAAATAAAGACCAGAAAAATGTGGTATCCAAAACGGGGTGGGAGGCTGAAACGGGGTGGGAGGCAGGAGGGCAGTAGAGGCCAGGAAGAAATGGAAGCCGAAAATAGGTGGGAGGCTGAAACGGGGTGTGAGGCTGGAGGGCAGTAGAGGCCAGGAAAAAATGGAGGCCGAAAAGAGGTGGGAGGCTGAAACAGGGTGGGAGGCTGGAAGGCAGTAGAGGCCAGAAAAAAATGGAGGCCGAAAATAGGTGGGAGGCTGAAACAGGGTGGGAGGCTGGAGGGCGGTAGAGGCCAGAAAAAAATGGAGGCCGAAAAGAGGTGGGAGGCTGAAAAAGGGTGGGAGGCTGGAGGGTAGTAGAGGCCAGAAAAAAATGGAGGCCGAAGAGCGGTGGGAGGCTGAAACGGGGTGGGAGGCTGGAGGGCAGTAGAGGCCAGGAAAAAAATGGAGGCCGAAAATGGGTGGGAGGCTGAAACGGGGTGGGAGGCTGGAGGGCAGTAGAGGCCAGGAAAAAATGGAGGCCGAAAAGAGGTGGGAGGCTGAAATGGGGTGGGAGGCTGGAGGGCAGTAGAGGCCAGAAAAAATTGGAGGCCGTGATAAAGTGGGAGGCTGGAGAGCAGCGGAGGCCAGGAAAAAAATGGAGACAAAAAAAAGAAAAAAGGTGGGAGACTGAAACAGAGTGGAAGCCTGCATGGCATTAGAGAGTAGAAAAAATTGGAGACCAATAAAAGGTGGGGTGTTGAAATGGAGTGTGAAGCCAGGGGCAGGTAGAGGCAAGAAAAATCAGAGATGGCAAGAGGGAGGAATGGAGGGAGGCAGGGTGGGAACGAGGAAGGCAGGCTGCAAAAGGCTGCAAAATAAAGAGAGGAAGTTATATAGGGAGGGAGTCAGGCTTCAAGAGAGAGGGAGGGAGGCAGGCCTCAAGAGGCTGGAAGAGGGAGGCAGGCAGGCAGTCTACAAGAGGCTGCAAGACGGAGGGAGGGAGGGAGAGAGAGAGGGAGGGAGGGAGGAAAGCAGTCTGTGAGATGTAGGGAGGGAGGGAGGGAGGCAAGCTGGCAGGGTGCAAGAGGCTGCAAGAGAGAGGGAGGCAGGCAGACTGAAAGAGGCTGCAAGACGGAGGAAAGAAGGTATATATGGAGGGAGGGAAAAAGGTAGGCTGCAAGAAGGAGGGAGGCATGCAAGTTAAAGAGGCTGAAAGAGGGAGGCATGAAGACAGTCTGCAAGAGGCTGCAAGAGGGCGGGAGGCAGGGAGCCAGGTTGCAAGATCAAGGGAGGCATGCAGGCAGGCATTGTGCAAGAGGATGCAAGAGGGAGGGAGGCAGACAGGCACGCTGAAAATGACTGCACGAGGGAGGGAAGGACGCAGCCAGGAAGCCTGCAAGAGGATGCCAGAGGCATGGAGGCAGGCAGGCCAGCAGGGTGCAAGAGGCTGCAAGAGGGAGGGAGCAGGCAAGAGTAAGGGAGGGAGACAGGCAGGCTGCAAGAGTTTGAAAGAGAGTACGAGGCAGTCAGGCAGGCTGCAAGAGGCTACAAGTCAGGGGGAGGCAGGCAGGCCGGCAGGGTGCAAGAGGCTGCAAGAGGGAGGGATGCAGGCAGGCAGGCAGGGTGCAAGAGGCTGCAAGAGGGAGGGAGGGAGGCAGGCAGGCAAGCTCAAGAGGCTGCAAGAGGAAGGCAGGAAGGAAAGAGTAAGGGAGGGAGGCAGACAGGCTGCAAGACGCTGAAAGCGGGTAGGAGGCACTCAGGCAGGCTGCAAGAGGCTACAAGGGGGCGGGAGGCAGGGAGCCAGGTTGCAAGATCAAGGGAGGCACGCAGGCAGGCATTGTGCAAGAGGATGCAAGAGGGATGGAAGCAGGCAGGCCGGCAGGGTGCAAGAGTCTGCAAGAGGGGGGGAGGCAGGCAGGCAAGCGGCAAGAGGCTGCAAGAGGGAGGGAGCAGGCAAGAGTAAGGGAGGGAGGCAGACAGGCTGCAAGAGTTTGAAAGAGGGTAGGAGGCAGTCAGGCAGGCTACAAGATGCTACAGGAGGGGGGGAGGCAGGCAGGCAGGCTGCAAGAGGGAGGGAGGCTTGGCGTAAGCGAAGGGCGGGAAAAAGTGGAGGCGCACATGGAGTGGAAGGAGCAAAATGACTGGCAGGCTGCAGGAAAGTGGAGGCCTAGACGCCACAGGGCAAATTTCTGCCAGGAAAGAGGAGATGCCGGAAGGAGGTGCACGCTCTGATGGGCATTAGTGTTTGAAAAGGGCTGGATAGCCAAAAAGGGATGAGAGGCCCTGGTGGAATTAGAGACGGTGAAATCACTTAGAAAAGGAAGGGGGGGGGAATCTACAGGCATATGTTGGAAGCAAAACAGGATCACGGAGCAAGACAGAGGAAGAGAGGTAATGATGGGTCGAGACTAGAAAGACAGAGAGAAATCACCTGTGGGGGGAAAGGAAGGTGGGAAGGAGGGAGAGCAAGGGACGGTCAAGAAGACAGAGGGATTGAAGGCATGAGAGAGCAAGAGATTGAGAAAGGGAGAGGGATCGGGACGGGCTACAAGCTGAAAGGGAAAGGCCCACGGAGCAGAAGGGAAGGGCACGGGAGCTGGGCACGAGTTTGTACTAGGAAAGAACACCACCGAGAGGGGTATGGATCTCTACAGGCAAAATGCTTGGCAGAGGATGGAGGACCGAGAGAAGAAGGGAAAAGGGGAAAAGGAAGAGGCAGTGAGGAAGTGATGGAGAAAGAAACAGTAGCAACTGAGAGATGAGAAGAGGGACAGGTCCGAGGCAGAGAGGTGGAGAAAGAGCATCAAGCCAGGGATGGGAGCAGGCCAGATGGATCAGAAAAAAGAGGAGGCAGCACTGAGGCATCCAGAAGACAGGTGAGCAACAGGGAGACAGAGAGCAGGAGACGACTGCGGAAGAAATAGAGACGGGGAGTGGGATGCTGGCCTAGAACCAACAAGAGCAACAGAGAGAAAGACAGACGGGTGGAGAACGAGAAAAGACAGAAGAGAGAACAAGAGAGAGAGATGAAGCAATCAGTAGATTCAAATTCTTCCATCGATTCAATTCTTCAAAGAGCACATCTAGGCAGGAACGCAGGCAGTGCAGAAAAGCTGCAAGAGACCTAAAAGGGAGGCTGGAAGGGAAATACAGGCCAGAAAAATGTTGTATCCCAAATGGGGTCTGAGGCTGGAGGGCTGTAGAGGCCAGAAAAAATTGGATGCCGACAAAAGGTGGGAGGCTGAAATGGGGTGGGTGGCCAGGGGGAGATAAAGGCCAAAAAAATGTGGGAGGCTGAAACATGGTGGGAGGCCGCCCGGGGGGGGGTGTAGAGACCAAAAAAAGTGGTGGCTGCAAGGGGGAGGGAGGCTTAGGGGAAGTTGAGGGCAGGAAAACATGGAGGCCAAACGGTGTGGAAGGACCAAAATGGGTGGGAGGCCCCGGGAAAGTAGGCCTTAGAATAAAGGGGAGTGTATTATGTGGAAACTATTTGGGGGCGGACAGTTTCAGTGGGACTGTTTTGGGGCCTAAATATTTCAGGGGGTATCGTTTCAGGGGAATTGATACGGAGGGTCTATTTCAGGGAGGCTATTTGGAGACTCCTTTGGGGGAGTATTTTGGTGGGTGTATTTAGGAGGGATATTTAACGGACGACTATTTGACGGGGGAGTATTTTAAGAGCAGAGCATTACAGGGGGATTATTTCCAGGGGGATGTCTTTCGAGGGATCTATTTCAGAGGGAGTGCTTCAGGGGAGAGCATTTGAGGGGAGACTATTCCAGGAGAAAGGATTTGGGGAGGACCGTTTCTGGGGAGAACATTTTGGGGGGGGGAGTACTGGTGGAGGTAGATTTTCCAGGGAGAGTGTTTTGTGGCAGGAGAGTTATGGCAGGTACTGTTTCAGGGGGACTATTTATTGGGGAAAACTATTTCAGGGGTACTGTGGAGGACTCTTCCTGAGGAAGTGTTATGGGAGGGACGGTTTCAGGGAGACTATTTCAGGGGGACGTATTTTGGGGAGGACTCTTTGGTTGCAGTCCTATTTTGAGGCGGGAGTGTTACAGGACAGACTATTTCAGGAGTGCTACTTTGAGGGTGTTTTGCCAATTATCAGGCCTAGCATAAAGGACACAGCCAGCCTCAAGATGAACCGATAACCAAATTAAATTTGACACTAAAGGGTTGCTACACGGGTGATCACTGGGGGTACAAGTCAATCGGGTTACACATAATTGACATCAATCACAACGATCCCAACAACGACACCGCACGACCAGCAATGGCTGCAATAAACAGTGAAATACAGTCTCCCATAGAAGGGATGGGAGACAACCAGGTCAACAAGCCAAATACATAAGACCAAGAAAGCCAGATACTGAATCTCTACAAAGCCCACATTGACAAAAGCCAGACCTGAAGAGCCCAGTTCCAGGGAGTCGAGAGATCCTTCCCCAACAGAAAATTCTTCAGAATGCATCCACCACACAGACAGCCAGTCCACACCTCCTGCAAGTGGTCCCAGCTTTTATCCTCTCCATGGGACACCTGACCTGTCTTTACTTAATGCACAACACCTGGGGCACATTTACCTAATGGCTCTCCCTGCAAAGCCAGAGGGAAGTTTAAAGGGAAACTCACCACCACTTTGTGAAGGACTGTGGAAATCGCCCCTATGTCAACCTTAATTTGGGGCTTGGGGTTGAAACCCCAGCATTTCAGAGGGGCACGAGTTTAAGGGGGAATATTTTGGGGGGATTATTTCAGAGAGTGAGTTATTGCGGGAGGGACTACTTCAGGGAGACTCTTTTGAAGGCACTATTGCAGGGGGGAATATGGCAGGGGGGACTATTTGGGGAGGAACTGTTTCAGGCGGGGCTATTTCAAGGCAGGGGAGTGTTACTGGACAGACTATTTCGGAAGACTCTTCAGGGGCAGTATTTTCAGGGGTCCCAAAATGTGATGGGAGGCCACAGGAAAGAAGAGTCCACAGGACAAACATAGGCCAGAAACAAGTAGGTGCCGGTAGGGGGTGCACGTTCTGATGGGCATTAGAGTCTGAAAAGGGCTGGGAAGACAAAAAAAGAGTGGGAGGCCATGTGGGAATTACAAATGGAGAAATCACGAGGAAAAAAAAAAAAAAAAAAAGAGGAGAAGTCCTGCGGGCACATGTTGGAGGAAAAACAGGTTGAGGGAGCAAGACAGAGGAAGAGAGATAATGATGGGCCGAGACTAGAAAGGCAGAGAGAGAGAGAGAAATCAAATGTGGGGGGAAAGGAAGGTGGAAAGGAGGGAGAGCAAGAGAAGGTTAAAAAGGCAGAGAGCATAAGGGGAAGAGAGAGCAAGAGAGAGACAAAGGGAGAGGGAGCGGGACGGGCTACAAATTGAAAGGGAAAAGGCCACAGAGCAGAAGAGAATGGAACAGGGATCTGGGCACAGGGTTATAGCAGGAAAGAGCACCACCGAGACGGGTATGGATCTCTACAGGCAAAATGCTTGGCAGAGGATGGAGGACCGAGAGAAGAAGGGAAAAGGGGAAAAGGAAGAGGCAGTGAGGAAGTGATGGAGAAAGAAACAGTAGCAACTGAGAGATGAGAAGAGGGACAGGTCCGAGGCAGAGAGGTGGAGAAAGAGCATCAAGCCAGGGATGGGAACAGGCCAGACGGATCAGGAGAGAGGAGGCAGCACTGAGGCATCCAGAAGACAGGTGAGCAACAGGGAGACAGAGAGCAGGAGACGACTGCGGAAGAAATAGAGACGGGGGGGTGGGATGCTGGCCTAGAACCAACAAGAGCAACAGAGAGAAAGACAGACGGGTGGAGAACGAGAAAAGACAGAAGAGAGAACAAGAGAGAGAGATGAAGCAACCAACAGATTCAAAGTCTTCCATCGATTCAAGTCTTCAAAGAGCACGTCAAGGCAGGAACGCAGGCAGTGCAGAAAAGCTGCAAGAGACCTAAAAGAGAGGCTGGAAGAGAAATAAAGACCAGAAAAATGTGGTATCCAAAACGGGGTGGGAGGCTGAAACGGGGTGGGAGGCAGGAGGGCAGTAGAGGCCAGGAAGAAATGGAAGCCGAAAATAGGTGGGAGGCTGAAACGGGGTGGGAGGCTGGAGGGCAGTAGAGGCCAGGAAAAAATGGAGGCCGAAAAGAGGTGGGAGGCTGAAACAGGGTGGGAGGCTGGAAGGCAGTAGAGGCCAGAAAAAAATGGAGGCCGAAAATAGGTGGGAGGCTGAAACAGGGTGGGAGGCTGGAGGGCGGTAGAGGCCAGAAAAAAATGGAGGCCGAAAAGAGGTGGGAGGCTGAAAAAGGGTGGGAGGCTGGAGGGTAGTAGAGGCCAGAAAAAAAATGGAGGCCGAAGAGCGGTGGGAGGCTGAAACGGGGTGGGAGGCTGGAGGGCAGTAGAGGCCAGGAAAAAAATGGAGGCCGAAAATGGGTGGGAGGCTGAAACGGGGTGGGAGGCTGGAGGGCAGTAGAGGCCAGGAAAAAATGGAGGCCGAAAAGAGGTGGGAGGCTGAAATGGGGTGGGAGGCTGGAGGGCAGTAGAGGCCAGAAAAAATTGGAGGCCGTGATAAAGTGGGAGGCTGGAGAGCAGCGGAGGCCAGGAAAAAAATGGAGACAAAAAAAAGAAAAAAGGTGGGAGACTGAAACAGAGTGGAAGCCTGCATGGCATTAGAGAGTAGAAAAAATTGGAGACCAATAAAAGGTGGGGTGTTGAAATGGAGTGTGAAGCCAGGGGCAGGTAGAGGCAAGAAAAATCAGAGATGGCAAGAGGGAGGAATGGAGGGAGGCAGGGTGGGAACGAGGAAGGCAGGCTGCAAAAGGCTGCAAAATAAAGAGAGGAAGTTATATAGGGAGGGAGTCAGGCTTCAAGAGAGAGGGAGGGAGGCAGGCCTCAAGAGGCTGGAAGAGGGAGGCAGGCAGGCAGTCTACAAGAGGCTGCAAGACGGAGGGAGGGAGGGAGAGAGAGAGGGAGGGAGGGAGGAAAGCAGTCTGTGAGATGTAGGGAGGGAGGGAGGGAGGCAAGCTGGCAGGGTGCAAGAGGCTGCAAGAGAGAGGGAGGCAGGCAGACTGAAAGAGGCTGCAAGACGGAGGAAAGAAGGTATATATGGAGGGAGGGAAAAAGGTAGGCTGCAAGAAGGAGGGAGGCATGCAAGTTAAAGAGGCTGAAAGAGGGAGGCATGAAGACAGTCTGCAAGAGGCTGCAAGAGGGCGGGAGGCAGGGAGCCAGGTTGCAAGATCAAGGGAGGCATGCAGGCAGGCATTGTGCAAGAGGATGCAAGAGGGAGGGAGGCAGACAGGCACGCTGAAAATGACTGCACGAGGGAGGGAAGGACGCAGCCAGGAAGCCTGCAAGAGGATGCCAGAGGCATGGAGGCAGGCAGGCCAGCAGGGTGCAAGAGGCTGCAAGAGGGAGGGAGCAGGCAAGAGTAAGGGAGGGAGACAGGCAGGCTGCAAGAGTTTGAAAGAGAGTACGAGGCAGTCAGGCAGGCTGCAAGAGGCTACAAGTCAGGGGGAGGCAGGCAGGCCGGCAGGGTGCAAGAGGCTGCAAGAGGGAGGGATGCAGGCAGGCAGGCAGGGTGCAAGAGGCTGCAAGAGGGAGGGAGGGAGGCAGGCAGGCAAGCTCAAGAGGCTGCAAGAGGAAGGCAGGAAGGAAAGAGTAAGGGAGGGAGGCAGACAGGCTGCAAGACGCTGAAAGCGGGTAGGAGGCACTCAGGCAGGCTGCAAGAGGCTACAAGGGGGCGGGAGGCAGGGAGCCAGGTTGCAAGATCAAGGGAGGCACGCAGGCAGGCATTGTGCAAGAGGATGCAAGAGGGATGGAAGCAGGCAGGCCGGCAGGGTGCAAGAGTCTGCAAGAGGGGGGGAGGCAGGCAGGCAAGCGGCAAGAGGCTGCAAGAGGGAGGGAGCAGGCAAGAGTAAGGGAGGGAGGCAGACAGGCTGCAAGAGTTTGAAAGAGGGTAGGAGGCAGTCAGGCAGGCTACAAGATGCTACAGGAGGGGGGGAGGCAGGCAGGCAGGCTGCAAGAGGGAGGGAGGCTTGGCGTAAGCGAAGGGCGGGAAAAAGTGGAGGCGCACATGGAGTGGAAGGAGCAAAATGACTGGCAGGCTGCAGGAAAGTGGAGGCCTAGACGCCACAGGGCAAATTTCTGCCAGGAAAGAGGAGATGCCGGAAGGAGGTGCACGCTCTGATGGGCATTAGTGTTTGAAAAGGGCTGGATAGCCAAAAAGGGATGAGAGGCCCTGGTGGAATTAGAGACGGTGAAATCACTTAGAAAAGGAAGGGGGGGGGAATCTACAGGCATATGTTGGAAGCAAAACAGGATCACGGAGCAAGACAGAGGAAGAGAGGTAATGATGGGTCGAGACTAGAAAGGCAGAGAGAAATCACCTGTGGGGGGAAAGGAAGGTGGGAAGGAGGGAGAGCAAGGGACGGTCAAGAAGACAGAGGGATTGAAGGCATGAGAGAGCAAGAGATTGAGAAAGGGAGAGGGATCGGGACGGGCTACAAGCTGAAAGGGAAAGGCCCACGGAGCAGAAGGGAAGGGCACGGGAGCTGGGCACGAGTTTGTACTAGGAAAGAACACCACCGAGAGGGGTATGGATCTCTACAGGCAAAATGCTTGGCAGAGGATGGAGGACCGAGAGAAGAAGGGAAAAGGGGAAAAGGAAGAGGCAGTGAGGAAGTGATGGAGAAAGAAACAGTAGCAACTGAGAGATGAGAAGAGGGACAGGTCCGAGGCAGAGAGGTGGAGAAAGAGCATCAAGCCAGGGATGGGAGCAGGCCAGATGGATCAGAAAAAAGAGGAGGCAGCACTGAGGCATCCAGAAGACAGGTGAGCAACAGGGAGACAGAGAGCAGGAGACGACTGCGGAAGAAATAGAGACGGGGAGTGGGATGCTGGCCTAGAACCAACAAGAGCAACAGAGAGAAAGACAGACGGGTGGAGAACGAGAAAAGACAGAAGAGAGAACAAGAGAGAGAGATGAAGCAATCAGTAGATTCAAATTCTTCCATCGATTCAATTCTTCAAAGAGCACATCTAGGCAGGAACGCAGGCAGTGCAGAAAAGCTGCAAGAGACCTAAAAGGGAGGCTGGAAGGGAAATACAGGCCAGAAAAATGTTGTCTCCCAAATGGGGTCTGAGGCTGGAGGGCTGTAGAGGCCAGAAAAAATTGGATGCCGACAAAAGGTGGGAGGCTGAAATGGGGTGGGTGGCCAGGGGGAGATAAAGGCCAAAAAAATGTGGGAGGCTGAAACATGGTGGGAGGCCGCCCGGGGGGGGGTGTAGAGACCAAAAAAAGTGGTGGCTGCAAGGGGGAGGGAGGCTTAGGGGAAGTTGAGGGCAGGAAAACATGGAGGCCAAACGGTGTGGAAGGACCAAAATGGGTGGGAGGCCCCGGGAAAGTAGGCCTTAGAATAAAGGGGAGTGTATTATGTGGAAACTATTTGGGGGCGGACAGTTTCAGTGGGACTGTTTTGGGGCCTAAATATTTCAGGGGGTATCGTTTCAGGGGAATTGATACGGAGGGTCTATTTCAGGGAGGCTATTTGGAGACTCCTTTGGGGGAGTATTTTGGTGGGTGTATTTAGGAGGGATATTTAACGGACGACTATTTGACGGGGGAGTATTTTAAGAGCAGAGCATTACAGGGGGATTATTTCCAGGGGGATGTCTTTCGAGGGATCTATTTCAGAGGGAGTGCTTCAGGGGAGAGCATTTGAGGGGAGACTATTCCAGGAGAAAGGATTTGGGGAGGACCGTTTCTGGGGAGAACATTTTGGGGGGGGGGAGTACTGGTGGAGGTAGATTTTCCAGGGAGAGTGTTTTGTGGCAGGAGAGTTATGGCAGGTACTGTTTCAGGGGGACTATTTATTGGGGAAAACTATTTCAGGGGTACTGTGGAGGACTCTTCCTGAGGAAGTGTTATGGGAGGGACGGTTTCAGGGAGACTATTTCAGGGGGACGTATTTTGGGGAGGACTCTTTGGTTGCAGTCCTATTTTGAGGCGGGAGTGTTACAGGACAGACTATTTCAGGAGTGCTACTTTGAGGGTGTTTTGCCAATTATCAGGCCTAGCATAAAGGACACAGCCAGCCTCAAGATGAACCGATAACCAAATTAAATTTGACACTAAAGGGTTGCTACACGGGTGATCACTGGGGGTACAAGTCAATCGGGTTACACATAATTGACATCAATCACAACGATCCCAACAACGACACCGCACGACCAGCAATGGCTGCAATAAACAGTGAAATACAGTCTCCCATAGAAGGGATGGGAGACAACCAGGTCAACAAGCCAAATACATAAGACCAAGAAAGCCAGATACTGAATCTCTACAAAGCCCACATTGACAAAAGCCAGACCTGAAGAGCCCAGTTCCAGGGAGTCGAGAGATCCTTCCCCAACAGAAAATTCTTCAGAATGCATCCACCACACAGACAGCCAGTCCACACCTCCTGCAAGTGGTCCCAGCTTTTATCCTCTCCATGGGACACCTGACCTGTCTTTACTTAATGCACAACACCTGGGGCACATTTACCTAATGGCTCTCCCTGCAAAGCCAGAGGGAAGTTTAAAGGGAAACTCACCACCACTTTGTGAAGGACTGTGGAAATCGCCCCTATGTCAACCTTAATTTGGGGCTTGGGGTTGAAACCCCAGCATTTCAGAGGGGCACGAGTTTAAGGGGGAATATTTTGGGGGGATTATTTCAGAGAGTGAGTTATTGCGGGAGGGACTACTTCAGGGAGACTCTTTTGAAGGCACTATTGCAGGGGGGAATATGGCAGGGGGGACTATTTGGGGAGGAACTGTTTCAGGCGGGGCTATTTCAAGGCAGGGGAGTGTTACTGGACAGACTATTTCGGAAGACTCTTCAGGGGCAGTATTTTCAGGGGTCCCAAAATGTGATGGGAGGCCACAGGAAAGAAGAGTCCACAGGACAAACATAGGCCAGAAACAAGTAGGTGCCGGTAGGGGGTGCACGTTCTGATGGGCATTAGAGTCTGAAAAGGGCTGGGAAGACAAAAAAAGAGTGGGAGGCCATGTGGGAATTACAAATGGAGAAATCACGAGGAAAAAAAAAAAAAAAAAAGAGGAGAAGTCCTGCGGGCACATGTTGGAGGAAAAACAGGTTGAGGGAGCAAGACAGAGGAAGAGAGATAATGATGGGCCGAGACTAGAAAGGCAGAGAGAGAGAGAGAAATCAAATGTGGGGGGAAAGGAAGGTGGAAAGGAGGGAGAGCAAGAGAAGGTTAAAAAGGCAGAGAGCATAAGGGGAAGAGAGAGCAAGAGAGAGACAAAGGGAGAGGGAGCGGGACGGGCTACAAATTGAAAGGGAAAAGGCCACAGAGCAGAAGAGAATGGAACAGGGATCTGGGCACAGGGTTATAGCAGGAAAGAGCACCACCGAGACGGGTATGGATCTCTACAGGCAAAATGCTTGGCAGAGGATGGAGGACCGAGAGAAGAAGGGAAAAGGGGAAAAGGAAGAGGCAGTGAGGAAGTGATGGAGAAAGGAACAGTAGCAACTGAGAGATGAGAAGAGGGACAGGTCCGAGGCAGAGAGGTGGAGAAAGAGCATCAAGCCAGGGATGGGAACAGGCCAGACGGATCAGGAGAGAGGAGGCAGCACTGAGGCATCCAGAAGACAGGTGAGCAACAGGGAGACAGAGAGCAGGAGACGACTGCGGAAGAAATAGAGACGGGGGGGTGGGATGCTGGCCTAGAACCAACAAGAGCAACAGAGAGAAAGACAGACGGGTGGAGAACGAGAAAAGACAGAAGAGAGAACAAGAGAGAGAGATGAAGCAACCAACAGATTCAAAGTCTTCCATCGATTCAAGTCTTCAAAGAGCACGTCAAGGCAGGAACGCAGGCAGTGCAGAAAAGCTGCAAGAGACCTAAAAGAGAGGCTGGAAGAGAAATAAAGACCAGAAAAATGTGGTATCCAAAACGGGGTGGGAGGCTGAAACGGGGTGGGAGGCAGGAGGGCAGTAGAGGCCAGGAAGAAATGGAAGCCGAAAATAGGTGGGAGGCTGAAACGGGGTGTGAGGCTGGAGGGCAGTAGAGGCCAGGAAAAAATGGAGGCCGAAAAGAGGTGGGAGGCTGAAACAGGGTGGGAGGCTGGAAGGCAGTAGAGGCCAGAAAAAAATGGAGGCCGAAAATAGGTGGGAGGCTGAAACAGGGTGGGAGGCTGGAGGGCGGTAGAGGCCAGAAAAAAATGGAGGCCGAAAAGAGGTGGGAGGCTGAAAAAGGGTGGGAGGCTGGAGGGTAGTAGAGGCCAGAAAAAAATGGAGGCCGAAGAGCGGTGGGAGGCTGAAACGGGGTGGGAGGCTGGAGGGCAGTAGAGGCCAGGAAAAAAATGGAGGCCGAAAATGGGTGGGAGGCTGAAACGGGGTGGGAGGCTGGAGGGCAGTAGAGGCCAGGAAAAAATGGAGGCCGAAAAGAGGTGGGAGGCTGAAATGGGGTGGGAGGCTGGAGGGCAGTAGAGGCCAGAAAAAATTGGAGGCCGTGATAAAGTGGGAGGCTGGAGAGCAGCGGAGGCCAGGAAAAAAATGGAGACAAAAAAAAGAAAAAAGGTGGGAGACTGAAACAGAGTGGAAGCCTGCATGGCATTAGAGAGTAGAAAAAATTGGAGACCAATAAAAGGTGGGGTGTTGAAATGGAGTGTGAAGCCAGGGGCAGGTAGAGGCAAGAAAAATCAGAGATGGCAAGAGGGAGGAATGGAGGGAGGCAGGGTGGGAACGAGGAAGGCAGGCTGCAAAAGGCTGCAAAATAAAGAGAGGAAGTTATATAGGGAGGGAGTCAGGCTTCAAGAGAGAGGGAGGGAGGCAGGCCTCAAGAGGCTGGAAGAGGGAGGCAGGCAGGCAGTCTACAAGAGGCTGCAAGACGGAGGGAGGGAGGGAGAGAGAGAGGGAGGGAGGGAGGAAAGCAGTCTGTGAGATGTAGGGAGGGAGGGAGGGAGGCAAGCTGGCAGGGTGCAAGAGGCTGCAAGAGAGAGGGAGGCAGGCAGACTGAAAGAGGCTGCAAGACGGAGGAAAGAAGGTATATATGGAGGGAGGGAAAAAGGTAGGCTGCAAGAAGGAGGGAGGCATGCAAGTTAAAGAGGCTGAAAGAGGGAGGCATGAAGACAGTCTGCAAGAGGCTGCAAGAGGGCGGGAGGCAGGGAGCCAGGTTGCAAGATCAAGGGAGGCATGCAGGCAGGCATTGTGCAAGAGGATGCAAGAGGGAGGGAGGCAGACAGGCACGCTGAAAATGACTGCACGAGGGAGGGAAGGACGCAGCCAGGAAGCCTGCAAGAGGATGCCAGAGGCATGGAGGCAGGCAGGCCAGCAGGGTGCAAGAGGCTGCAAGAGGGAGGGAGCAGGCAAGAGTAAGGGAGGGAGACAGGCAGGCTGCAAGAGTTTGAAAGAGAGTACGAGGCAGTCAGGCAGGCTGCAAGAGGCTACAAGTCAGGGGGAGGCAGGCAGGCCGGCAGGGTGCAAGAGGCTGCAAGAGGGAGGGATGCAGGCAGGCAGGCAGGGTGCAAGAGGCTGCAAGAGGGAGGGAGGGAGGCAGGCAGGCAAGCTCAAGAGGCTGCAAGAGGAAGGCAGGAAGGAAAGAGTAAGGGAGGGAGGCAGACAGGCTGCAAGACGCTGAAAGCGGGTAGGAGGCACTCAGGCAGGCTGCAAGAGGCTACAAGGGGGCGGGAGGCAGGGAGCCAGGTTGCAAGATCAAGGGAGGCACGCAGGCAGGCATTGTGCAAGAGGATGCAAGAGGGATGGAAGCAGGCAGGCCGGCAGGGTGCAAGAGTCTGCAAGAGGGGGGGAGGCAGGCAGGCAAGCGGCAAGAGGCTGCAAGAGGGAGGGAGCAGGCAAGAGTAAGGGAGGGAGGCAGACAGGCTGCAAGAGTTTGAAAGAGGGTAGGAGGCAGTCAGGCAGGCTACAAGATGCTACAGGAGGGGGGGAGGCAGGCAGGCAGGCTGCAAGAGGGAGGGAGGCTTGGCGTAAGCGAAGGGCGGGAAAAAGTGGAGGCGCACATGGAGTGGAAGGAGCAAAATGACTGGCAGGCTGCAGGAAAGTGGAGGCCTAGACGCCACAGGGCAAATTTCTGCCAGGAAAGAGGAGATGCCGGAAGGAGGTGCACGCTCTGATGGGCATTAGTGTTTGAAAAGGGCTGGATAGCCAAAAAGGGATGAGAGGCCCTGGTGGAATTAGAGACGGTGAAATCACTTAGAAAAGGAAGGGGGGGGGAATCTACAGGCATATGTTGGAAGCAAAACAGGATCACGGAGCAAGACAGAGGAAGAGAGGTAATGATGGGTCGAGACTAGAAAGGCAGAGAGAAATCACCTGTGGGGGGAAAGGAAGGTGGGAAGGAGGGAGAGCAAGGGACGGTCAAGAAGACAGAGGGATTGAAGGCATGAGAGAGCAAGAGATTGAGAAAGGGAGAGGGATCGGGACGGGCTACAAGCTGAAAGGGAAAGGCCCACGGAGCAGAAGGGAAGGGCACGGGAGCTGGGCACGAGTTTGTACTAGGAAAGAACACCACCGAGAGGGGTATGGATCTCTACAGGCAAAATGCTTGGCAGAGGATGGAGGACCGAGAGAAGAAGGGAAAAGGGGAAAAGGAAGAGGCAGTGAGGAAGTGATGGAGAAAGAAACAGTAGCAACTGAGAGATGAGAAGAGGGACAGGTCCGAGGCAGAGAGGTGGAGAAAGAGCATCAAGCCAGGGATGGGAGCAGGCCAGATGGATCAGAAAAAAGAGGAGGCAGCACTGAGGCATCCAGAAGACAGGTGAGCAACAGGGAGACAGAGAGCAGGAGACGACTGCGGAAGAAATAGAGACGGGGAGTGGGATGCTGGCCTAGAACCAACAAGAGCAACAGAGAGAAAGACAGACGGGTGGAGAACGAGAAAAGACAGAAGAGAGAACAAGAGAGAGAGATGAAGCAATCAGTAGATTCAAATTCTTCCATCGATTCAATTCTTCAAAGAGCACATCTAGGCAGGAACGCAGGCAGTGCAGAAAAGCTGCAAGAGACCTAAAAGGGAGGCTGGAAGGGAAATACAGGCCAGAAAAATGTTGTCTCCCAAATGGGGTCTGAGGCTGGAGGGCTGTAGAGGCCAGAAAAAATTGGATGCCGACAAAAGGTGGGAGGCTGAAATGGGGTGGGTGGCCAGGGGGAGATAAAGGCCAAAAAAATGTGGGAGGCTGAAACATGGTGGGAGGCCGCCCGGGGGGGGGTGTAGAGACCAAAAAAAGTGGTGGCTGCAAGGGGGAGGGAGGCTTAGGGGAAGTTGAGGGCAGGAAAACATGGAGGCCAAACGGTGTGGAAGGACCAAAATGGGTGGGAGGCCCCGGGAAAGTAGGCCTTAGAATAAAGGGGAGTGTATTATGTGGAAACTATTTGGGGGCGGACAGTTTCAGTGGGACTGTTTTGGGGCCTAAATATTTCAGGGGGTATCGTTTCAGGGGAATTGATACGGAGGGTCTATTTCAGGGAGGCTATTTGGAGACTCCTTTGGGGGAGTATTTTGGTGGGTGTATTTAGGAGGGATATTTAACGGACGACTATTTGACGGGGGAGTATTTTAAGAGCAGAGCATTACAGGGGGATTATTTCCAGGGGGATGTCTTTCGAGGGATCTATTTCAGAGGGAGTGCTTCAGGGGAGAGCATTTGAGGGGAGACTATTCCAGGAGAAAGGATTTGGGGAGGACCGTTTCTGGGGAGAACATTTTGGGGGGGGGGAGTACTGGTGGAGGTAGATTTTCCAGGGAGAGTGTTTTGTGGCAGGAGAGTTATGGCAGGTACTGTTTCAGGGGGACTATTTATTGGGGAAAACTATTTCAGGGGTACTGTGGAGGACTCTTCCTGAGGAAGTGTTATGGGAGGGACGGTTTCAGGGAGACTATTTCAGGGGGACGTATTTTGGGGAGGACTCTTTGGTTGCAGTCCTATTTTGAGGCGGGAGTGTTACAGGACAGACTATTTCAGGAGTGCTACTTTGAGGGTGTTTTGCCAATTATCAGGCCTAGCATAAAGGACACAGCCAGCCTCAAGATGAACCGATAACCAAATTAAATTTGACACTAAAGGGTTGCTACACGGGTGATCACTGGGGGTACAAGTCAATCGGGTTACACATAATTGACATCAATCACAACGATCCCAACAACGACACCGCACGACCAGCAATGGCTGCAATAAACAGTGAAATACAGTCTCCCATAGAAGGGATGGGAGACAACCAGGTCAACAAGCCAAATACATAAGACCAAGAAAGCCAGATACTGAATCTCTACAAAGCCCACATTGACAAAAGCCAGACCTGAAGAGCCCAGTTCCAGGGAGTCGAGAGATCCTTCCCCAACAGAAAATTCTTCAGAATGCATCCACCACACAGACAGCCAGTCCACACCTCCTGCAAGTGGTCCCAGCTTTTATCCTCTCCATGGGACACCTGACCTGTCTTTACTTAATGCACAACACCTGGGGCACATTTACCTAATGGCTCTCCCTGCAAAGCCAGAGGGAAGTTTAAAGGGAAACTCACCACCACTTTGTGAAGGACTGTGGAAATCGCCCCTATGTCAACCTTAATTTGGGGCTTGGGGTTGAAACCCCAGCATTTCAGAGGGGCACGAGTTTAAGGGGGAATATTTTGGGGGGATTATTTCAGAGAGTGAGTTATTGCGGGAGGGACTACTTCAGGGAGACTCTTTTGAAGGCACTATTGCAGGGGGGAATATGGCAGGGGGGACTATTTGGGGAGGAACTGTTTCAGGCGGGGCTATTTCAAGGCAGGGGAGTGTTACTGGACAGACTATTTCGGAAGACTCTTCAGGGGCAGTATTTTCAGGGGTCCCAAAATGTGATGGGAGGCCACAGGAAAGAAGAGTCCACAGGACAAACATAGGCCAGAAACAAGTAGGTGCCGGTAGGGGGTGCACGTTCTGATGGGCATTAGAGTCTGAAAAGGGCTGGGAAGACAAAAAAAGAGTGGGAGGCCATGTGGGAATTACAAATGGAGAAATCACGAGGAAAAAAAAAAAAAAAAAAGAGGAGAAGTCCTGCGGGCACATGTTGGAGGAAAAACAGGTTGAGGGAGCAAGACAGAGGAAGAGAGATAATGATGGGCCGAGACTAGAAAGGCAGAGAGAGAGAGAGAAATCAAATGTGGGGGGAAAGGAAGGTGGAAAGGAGGGAGAGCAAGAGAAGGTTAAAAAGGCAGAGAGCATAAGGGGAAGAGAGAGCAAGAGAGAGACAAAGGGAGAGGGAGCGGGACGGGCTACAAATTGAAAGGGAAAAGGCCACAGAGCAGAAGAGAATGGAACAGGGATCTGGGCACAGGGTTATAGCAGGAAAGAGCACCACCGAGACGGGTATGGATCTCTACAGGCAAAATGCTTGGCAGAGGATGGAGGACCGAGAGAAGAAGGGAAAAGGGGAAAAGGAAGAGGCAGTGAGGAAGTGATGGAGAAAGGAACAGTAGCAACTGAGAGATGAGAAGAGGGACAGGTCCGAGGCAGAGAGGTGGAGAAAGAGCATCAAGCCAGGGATGGGAACAGGCCAGACGGATCAGGAGAGAGGAGGCAGCACTGAGGCATCCAGAAGACAGGTGAGCAACAGGGAGACAGAGAGCAGGAGACGACTGCGGAAGAAATAGAGACGGGGGGGTGGGATGCTGGCCTAGAACCAACAAGAGCAACAGAGAGAAAGACAGACGGGTGGAGAACGAGAAAAGACAGAAGAGAGAACAAGAGAGAGAGATGAAGCAACCAACAGATTCAAAGTCTTCCATCGATTCAAGTCTTCAAAGAGCACGTCAAGGCAGGAACGCAGGCAGTGCAGAAAAGCTGCAAGAGACCTAAAAGAGAGGCTGGAAGAGAAATAAAGACCAGAAAAATGTGGTATCCAAAACGGGGTGGGAGGCTGAAACGGGGTGGGAGGCAGGAGGGCAGTAGAGGCCAGGAAGAAATGGAAGCCGAAAATAGGTGGGAGGCTGAAACGGGGTGTGAGGCTGGAGGGCAGTAGAGGCCAGGAAAAAATGGAGGCCGAAAAGAGGTGGGAGGCTGAAACAGGGTGGGAGGCTGGAAGGCAGTAGAGGCCAGAAAAAAATGGAGGCCGAAAATAGGTGGGAGGCTGAAACAGGGTGGGAGGCTGGAGGGCGGTAGAGGCCAGAAAAAAATGGAGGCCGAAAAGAGGTGGGAGGCTGAAAAAGGGTGGGAGGCTGGAGGGTAGTAGAGGCCAGAAAAAAAATGGAGGCCGAAGAGCGGTGGGAGGCTGAAACGGGGTGGGAGGCTGGAGGGCAGTAGAGGCCAGGAAAAAAATGGAGGCCGAAAATGGGTGGGAGGCTGAAACGGGGTGGGAGGCTGGAGGGCAGTAGAGGCCAGGAAAAAATGGAGGCCGAAAAGAGGTGGGAGGCTGAAATGGGGTGGGAGGCTGGAGGGCAGTAGAGGCCAGAAAAAATTGGAGGCCGTGATAAAGTGGGAGGCTGGAGAGCAGCGGAGGCCAGGAAAAAAATGGAGACAAAAAAAAGAAAAAAGGTGGGAGACTGAAACAGAGTGGAAGCCTGCATGGCATTAGAGAGTAGAAAAAATTGGAGACCAATAAAAGGTGGGGTGTTGAAATGGAGTGTGAAGCCAGGGGCAGGTAGAGGCAAGAAAAATCAGAGATGGCAAGAGGGAGGAATGGAGGGAGGCAGGGTGGGAACGAGGAAGGCAGGCTGCAAAAGGCTGCAAAATAAAGAGAGGAAGTTATATAGGGAGGGAGTCAGGCTTCAAGAGAGAGGGAGGGAGGCAGGCCTCAAGAGGCTGGAAGAGGGAGGCAGGCAGGCAGTCTACAAGAGGCTGCAAGACGGAGGGAGGGAGGGAGAGAGAGAGGGAGGGAGGGAGGAAAGCAGTCTGTGAGATGTAGGGAGGGAGGGAGGGAGGCAAGCTGGCAGGGTGCAAGAGGCTGTAAGAGAGAGGGAGGCAGGCAGACTGAAAGAGGCTGCAAGACGGAGGAAAGAAGGTATATATGGAGGGAGGGAAAAAGGTAGGCTGCAAGAAGGAGGGAGGCATGCAAGTTAAAGAGGCTGAAAGAGGGAGGCATGAAGACAGTCTGCAAGAGGCTGCAAGAGGGCGGGAGGCAGGGAGCCAGGTTGCAAGATCAAGGGAGGCATGCAGGCAGGCATTGTGCAAGAGGATGCAAGAGGGAGGGAGGCAGACAGGCACGCTGAAAATGACTGCACGAGGGAGGGAAGGACGCAGCCAGGAAGCCTGCAAGAGGATGCCAGAGGCATGGAGGCAGGCAGGCCAGCAGGGTGCAAGAGGCTGCAAGAGGGAGGGAGCAGGCAAGAGTAAGGGAGGGAGACAGGCAGGCTGCAAGAGTTTGAAAGAGAGTACGAGGCAGTCAGGCAGGCTGCAAGAGGCTACAAGTCAGGGGGAGGCAGGCAGGCCGGCAGGGTGCAAGAGGCTGCAAGAGGGAGGGATGCAGGCAGGCAGGCAGGGTGCAAGAGGCTGCAAGAGGGAGGGAGGGAGGCAGGCAGGCAAGCTCAAGAGGCTGCAAGAGGAAGGCAGGAAGGAAAGAGTAAGGGAGGGAGGCAGACAGGCTGCAAGACGCTGAAAGCGGGTAGGAGGCACTCAGGCAGGCTGCAAGAGGCTACAAGGGGGCGGGAGGCAGGGAGCCAGGTTGCAAGATCAAGGGAGGCACGCAGGCAGGCATTGTGCAAGAGGATGCAAGAGGGATGGAAGCAGGCAGGCCGGCAGGGTGCAAGAGTCTGCAAGAGGGGGGGAGGCAGGCAGGCAAGCGGCAAGAGGCTGCAAGAGGGAGGGAGCAGGCAAGAGTAAGGGAGGGAGGCAGACAGGCTGCAAGAGTTTGAAAGAGGGTAGGAGGCAGTCAGGCAGGCTACAAGATGCTACAGGAGGGGGGGAGGCAGGCAGGCAGGCTGCAAGAGGGAGGGAGGCTTGGCGTAAGCGAAGGGCGGGAAAAAGTGGAGGCGCACATGGAGTGGAAGGAGCAAAATGACTGGCAGGCTGCAGGAAAGTGGAGGCCTAGACGCCACAGGGCAAATTTCTGCCAGGAAAGAGGAGATGCCGGAAGGAGGTGCACGCTCTGATGGGCATTAGTGTTTGAAAAGGGCTGGATAGCCAAAAAGGGATGAGAGGCCCTGGTGGAATTAGAGACGGTGAAATCACTTAGAAAAGGAAGGGGGGGGGAATCTACAGGCATATGTTGGAAGCAAAACAGGATCACGGAGCAAGACAGAGGAAGAGAGGTAATGATGGGTCGAGACTAGAAAGGCAGAGAGAAATCACCTGTGGGGGGAAAGGAAGGTGGGAAGGAGGGAGAGCAAGGGACGGTCAAGAAGACAGAGGGATTGAAGGCATGAGAGAGCAAGAGATTGAGAAAGGGAGAGGGATCGGGACGGGCTACAAGCTGAAAGGGAAAGGCCCACGGAGCAGAAGGGAAGGGCACGGGAGCTGGGCACGAGTTTGTACTAGGAAAGAACACCACCGAGAGGGGTATGGATCTCTACAGGCAAAATGCTTGGCAGAGGATGGAGGACCGAGAGAAGAAGGGAAAAGGGGAAAAGGAAGAGGCAGTGAGGAAGTGATGGAGAAAGAAACAGTAGCAACTGAGAGATGAGAAGAGGGACAGGTCCGAGGCAGAGAGGTGGAGAAAGAGCATCAAGCCAGGGATGGGAGCAGGCCAGATGGATCAGAAAAAAGAGGAGGCAGCACTGAGGCATCCAGAAGACAGGTGAGCAACAGGGAGACAGAGAGCAGGAGACGACTGCGGAAGAAATAGAGACGGGGAGTGGGATGCTGGCCTAGAACCAACAAGAGCAACAGAGAGAAAGACAGACGGGTGGAGAACGAGAAAAGACAGAAGAGAGAACAAGAGAGAGAGATGAAGCAATCAGTAGATTCAAATTCTTCCATCGATTCAATTCTTCAAAGAGCACATCTAGGCAGGAACGCAGGCAGTGCAGAAAAGCTGCAAGAGACCTAAAAGGGAGGCTGGAAGGGAAATACAGGCCAGAAAAATGTTGTATCCCAAATGGGGTCTGAGGCTGGAGGGCTGTAGAGGCCAGAAAAAATTGGATGCCGACAAAAGGTGGGAGGCTGAAATGGGGTGGGTGGCCAGGGGGAGATAAAGGCCAAAAAAATGTGGGAGGCTGAAACATGGTGGGAGGCCGCCCGGGGGGGGGTGTAGAGACCAAAAAAAGTGGTGGCTGCAAGGGGGAGGGAGGCTTAGGGGAAGTTGAGGGCAGGAAAACATGGAGGCCAAACGGTGTGGAAGGACCAAAATGGGTGGGAGGCCCCGGGAAAGTAGGCCTTAGAATAAAGGGGAGTGTATTATGTGGAAACTATTTGGGGGCGGACAGTTTCAGTGGGACTGTTTTGGGGCCTAAATATTTCAGGGGGTATCGTTTCAGGGGAATTGATACGGAGGGTCTATTTCAGGGAGGCTATTTGGAGACTCCTTTGGGGGAGTATTTTGGTGGGTGTATTTAGGAGGGATATTTAACGGACGACTATTTGACGGGGGAGTATTTTAAGAGCAGAGCATTACAGGGGGATTATTTCCAGGGGGATGTCTTTCGAGGGATCTATTTCAGAGGGAGTGCTTCAGGGGAGAGCATTTGAGGGGAGACTATTCCAGGAGAAAGGATTTGGGGAGGACCGTTTCTGGGGAGAACATTTTGGGGGGGGGGAGTACTGGTGGAGGTAGATTTTCCAGGGAGAGTGTTTTGTGGCAGGAGAGTTATGGCAGGTACTGTTTCAGGGGGACTATTTATTGGGGAAAACTATTTCAGGGGTACTGTGGAGGACTCTTCCTGAGGAAGTGTTATGGGAGGGACGGTTTCAGGGAGACTATTTCAGGGGGACGTATTTTGGGGAGGACTCTTTGGTTGCAGTCCTATTTTGAGGCGGGAGTGTTACAGGACAGACTATTTCAGGAGTGCTACTTTGAGGGTGTTTTGCCAATTATCAGGCCTAGCATAAAGGACACAGCCAGCCTCAAGATGAACCGATAACCAAATTAAATTTGACACTAAAGGGTTGCTACACGGGTGATCACTGGGGGTACAAGTCAATCGGGTTACACATAATTGACATCAATCACAACGATCCCAACAACGACACCGCACGACCAGCAATGGCTGCAATAAACAGTGAAATACAGTCTCCCATAGAAGGGATGGGAGACAACCAGGTCAACAAGCCAAATACATAAGACCAAGAAAGCCAGATACTGAATCTCTACAAAGCCCACATTGACAAAAGCCAGACCTGAAGAGCCCAGTTCCAGGGAGTCGAGAGATCCTTCCCCAACAGAAAATTCTTCAGAATGCATCCACCACACAGACAGCCAGTCCACACCTCCTGCAAGTGGTCCCAGCTTTTATCCTCTCCATGGGACACCTGACCTGTCTTTACTTAATGCACAACACCTGGGGCACATTTACCTAATGGCTCTCCCTGCAAAGCCAGAGGGAAGTTTAAAGGGAAACTCACCACCACTTTGTGAAGGACTGTGGAAATCGCCCCTATGTCAACCTTAATTTGGGGCTTGGGGTTGAAACCCCAGCATTTCAGAGGGGCACGAGTTTAAGGGGGAATATTTTGGGGGGATTATTTCAGAGAGTGAGTTATTGCAGGAGGGACTACTTCAGGGAGACTCTTTTGAAGGCACTATTGCAGGGGGGAATATGGCAGGGGGGACTATTTGGGGAGGAACTGTTTCAGGCGGGGCTATTTCAAGGCAGGGGAGTGTTACTGGACAGACTATTTCGGAAGACTCTTCAGGGGCAGTATTTTCAGGGGTCCCAAAATGTGATGGGAGGCCACAGGAAAGAAGAGTCCACAGGACAAACATAGGCCAGAAACAAGTAGGTGCCGGTAGGGGGTGCACGTTCTGATGGGCATTAGAGTCTGAAAAGGGCTGGGAAGACAAAAAAAGAGTGGGAGGCCATGTGGGAATTACAAATGGAGAAATCACGAGGAAAAAAAAAAAAAAAAAAAGAGGAGAAGTCCTGCGGGCACATGTTGGAGGAAAAACAGGTTGAGGGAGCAAGACAGAGGAAGAGAGATAATGATGGGCCGAGACTAGAAAGGCAGAGAGAGAGAGAGAAATCAAATGTGGGGGGAAAGGAAGGTGGAAAGGAGGGAGAGCAAGAGAAGGTTAAAAAGGCAGAGAGCATAAGGGGAAGAGAGAGCAAGAGAGAGACAAAGGGAGAGGGAGCGGGACGGGCTACAAATTGAAAGGGAAAAGGCCACAGAGCAGAAGAGAATGGAACAGGGATCTGGGCACAGGGTTATAGCAGGAAAGAGCACCACCGAGACGGGTATGGATCTCTACAGGCAAAATGCTTGGCAGAGGATGGAGGACCGAGAGAAGAAGGGAAAAGGGGAAAAGGAAGAGGCAGTGAGGAAGTGATGGAGAAAGAAACAGTAGCAACTGAGAGATGAGAAGAGGGACAGGTCCGAGGCAGAGAGGTGGAGAAAGAGCATCAAGCCAGGGATGGGAACAGGCCAGACGGATCAGGAGAGAGGAGGCAGCACTGAGGCATCCAGAAGACAGGTGAGCAACAGGGAGACAGAGAGCAGGAGACGACTGCGGAAGAAATAGAGACGGGGGGGTGGGATGCTGGCCTAGAACCAACAAGAGCAACAGAGAGAAAGACAGACGGGTGGAGAACGAGAAAAGACAGAAGAGAGAACAAGAGAGAGAGATGAAGCAACCAACAGATTCAAAGTCTTCCATCGATTCAAGTCTTCAAAGAGCACGTCAAGGCAGGAACGCAGGCAGTGCAGAAAAGCTGCAAGAGACCTAAAAGAGAGGCTGGAAGAGAAATAAAGACCAGAAAAATGTGGTATCCAAAACGGGGTGGGAGGCTGAAACGGGGTGGGAGGCAGGAGGGCAGTAGAGGCCAGGAAGAAATGGAAGCCGAAAATAGGTGGGAGGCTGAAACGGGGTGTGAGGCTGGAGGGCAGTAGAGGCCAGGAAAAAATGGAGGCCGAAAAGAGGTGGGAGGCTGAAACAGGGTGGGAGGCTGGAAGGCAGTAGAGGCCAGAAAAAAATGGAGGCCGAAAATAGGTGGGAGGCTGAAACAGGGTGGGAGGCTGGAGGGCGGTAGAGGCCAGAAAAAAATGGAGGCCGAAAAGAGGTGGGAGGCTGAAAAAGGGTGGGAGGCTGGAGGGTAGTAGAGGCCAGAAAAAAAATGGAGGCCGAAAATGGGTGGGAGGCTGAAACGGGGTGGGAGGCTGGAGGGCAGTAGAGGCCAGGAAAAAATGGAGGCCGAAAATAGGTGGGAGGCTGAAATGGGGTGGGAGGCTGGAGGGCAGTAGAGGCCAGAAAAAATTGGAGGCCGTGATAAAGTGGGAGGCTGGAGAGCAGCGGAGGCCAGGAAAAAAATGGAGACAAAAAAAAGAAAAAAGGTGGGAGACTGAAACAGAGTGGAAGCCTGCATGGCATTAGAGAGTAGAAAAAATTGGAGACCAATAAAAGGTGGGGTGTTGAAATGGAGTGTGAAGCCAGGGGCAGGTAGAGGCAAGAAAAATCAGAGATGGCAAGAGGGAGGAATGGAGGGAGGCAGGGTGGGAACGAGGAAGGCAGGCTGCAAAAGGCTGCAAAATAAAGAGAGGAAGTTATATAGGGAGGGAGTCAGGCTTCAAGAGAGAGGGAGGGAGGCAGGCCTCAAGAGGCTGGAAGAGGGAGGCAGGCAGGCAGTCTACAAGAGGCTGCAAGACGGAGGGAGGGAGGGAGAGAGAGAGGGAGGGAGGGAGGAAAGCAGTCTGTGAGATGTAGGGAGGGAGGGAGGGAGGCAAGCTGGCAGGGTGCAAGAGGCTGCAAGAGAGAGGGAGGCAGGCAGACTGAAAGAGGCTGCAAGACGGAGGAAAGAAGGTATATATGGAGGGAGGGAAAAAGGTAGGCTGCAAGAAGGAGGGAGGCATGCAAGTTAAAGAGGCTGAAAGAGGGAGGCATGAAGACAGTCTGCAAGAGGCTGCAAGAGGGCGGGAGGCAGGGAGCCAGGTTGCAAGATCAAGGGAGGCATGCAGGCAGGCATTGTGCAAGAGGATGCAAGAGGGAGGGAGGCAGACAGGCACGCTGAAAATGACTGCACGAGGGAGGGAAGGACGCAGCCAGGAAGCCTGCAAGAGGATGCCAGAGGCATGGAGGCAGGCAGGCCAGCAGGGTGCAAGAGGCTGCAAGAGGGAGGGAGCAGGCAAGAGTAAGGGAGGGAGACAGGCAGGCTGCAAGAGTTTGAAAGAGAGTACGAGGCAGTCAGGCAGGCTGCAAGAGGCTACAAGTCAGGGGGAGGCAGGCAGGCCGGCAGGGTGCAAGAGGCTGCAAGAGGGAGGGATGCAGGCAGGCAGGCAGGGTGCAAGAGGCTGCAAGAGGGAGGGAGGGAGGCAGGCAGGCAAGCTCAAGAGGCTGCAAGAGGAAGGCAGGAAGGAAAGAGTAAGGGAGGGAGGCAGACAGGCTGCAAGACGCTGAAAGCGGGTAGGAGGCACTCAGGCAGGCTGCAAGAGGCTACAAGGGGGCGGGAGGCAGGGAGCCAGGTTGCAAGATCAAGGGAGGCACGCAGGCAGGCATTGTGCAAGAGGATGCAAGAGGGATGGAAGCAGGCAGGCCGGCAGGGTGCAAGAGTCTGCAAGAGGGGGGGAGGCAGGCAGGCAAGCGGCAAGAGGCTGCAAGAGGGAGGGAGCAGGCAAGAGTAAGGGAGGGAGGCAGACAGGCTGCAAGAGTTTGAAAGAGGGTAGGAGGCAGTCAGGCAGGCTACAAGATGCTACAGGAGGGGGGGAGGCAGGCAGGCAGGCTGCAAGAGGGAGGGAGGCTTGGCGTAAGCGAAGGGCGGGAAAAAGTGGAGGCGCACATGGAGTGGAAGGAGCAAAATGACTGGCAGGCTGCAGGAAAGTGGAGGCCTAGACGCCACAGGGCAAATTTCTGCCAGGAAAGAGGAGATGCCGGAAGGAGGTGCACGCTCTGATGGGCATTAGTGTTTGAAAAGGGCTGGATAGCCAAAAAGGGATGAGAGGCCCTGGTGGAATTAGAGACGGTGAAATCACTTAGAAAAGGAAGGGGGGGGGAATCTACAGGCATATGTTGGAAGCAAAACAGGATCACGGAGCAAGACAGAGGAAGAGAGGTAATGATGGGTCGAGACTAGAAAGGCAGAGAGAAATCACCTGTGGGGGGAAAGGAAGGTGGGAAGGAGGGAGAGCAAGGGACGGTCAAGAAGACAGAGGGATTGAAGGCATGAGAGAGCAAGAGATTGAGAAAGGGAGAGGGATCGGGACGGGCTACAAGCTGAAAGGGAAAGGCCCACGGAGCAGAAGGGAAGGGCACGGGAGCTGGGCACGAGTTTGTACTAGGAAAGAACACCACCGAGAGGGGTATGGATCTCTACAGGCAAAATGCTTGGCAGAGGATGGAGGACCGAGAGAAGAAGGGAAAAGGGGAAAAGGAAGAGGCAGTGAGGAAGTGATGGAGAAAGAAACAGTAGCAACTGAGAGATGAGAAGAGGGACAGGTCCGAGGCAGAGAGGTGGAGAAAGAGCATCAAGCCAGGGATGGGAGCAGGCCAGATGGATCAGAAAAAAGAGGAGGCAGCACTGAGGCATCCAGAAGACAGGTGAGCAACAGGGAGACAGAGAGCAGGAGACGACTGCGGAAGAAATAGAGACGGGGAGTGGGATGCTGGCCTAGAACCAACAAGAGCAACAGAGAGAAAGACAGACGGGTGGAGAACGAGAAAAGACAGAAGAGAGAACAAGAGAGAGAGATGAAGCAATCAGTAGATTCAAATTCTTCCATCGATTCAATTCTTCAAAGAGCACATCTAGGCAGGAACGCAGGCAGTGCAGAAAAGCTGCAAGAGACCTAAAAGGGAGGCTGGAAGGGAAATACAGGCCAGAAAAATGTTGTATCCCAAATGGGGTCTGAGGCTGGAGGGCTGTAGAGGCCAGAAAAAATTGGATGCCGACAAAAGGTGGGAGGCTGAAATGGGGTGGGTGGCCAGGGGGAGATAAAGGCCAAAAAAATGTGGGAGGCTGAAACATGGTGGGAGGCCGCCCGGGGGGGGGTGTAGAGACCAAAAAAAGTGGTGGCTGCAAGGGGGAGGGAGGCTTAGGGGAAGTTGAGGGCAGGAAAACATGGAGGCCAAACGGTGTGGAAGGACCAAAATGGGTGGGAGGCCCCGGGAAAGTAGGCCTTAGAATAAAGGGGAGTGTATTATGTGGAAACTATTTGGGGGCGGACAGTTTCAGTGGGACTGTTTTGGGGCCTAAATATTTCAGGGGGTATCGTTTCAGGGGAATTGATACGGAGGGTCTATTTCAGGGAGGCTATTTGGAGACTCCTTTGGGGGAGTATTTTGGTGGGTGTATTTAGGAGGGATATTTAACGGACGACTATTTGACGGGGGACTATTTTAAGAGCAGAGCATTACAGGGGGATTATTTCCAGGGGGATGTCTTTCGAGGGATCTATTTCAGAGGGAGTGCTTCAGGGGAGAGCATTTGAGGGGAGACTATTCCAGGAGAAAGGATTTGGGGAGGACCGTTTCTGGGGAGAACATTTTGGGGGGGGGAGTACTGGTGGAGGTAGATTTTCCAGGGAGAGTGTTTTGTGGCAGGAGAGTTATGGCAGGTACTGTTTCAGGGGGACTATTTATTGGGGAAAACTATTTCAGGGGTACTGTGGAGGACTCTTCCTGAGGAAGTGTTATGGGAGGGACGGTTTCAGGGAGACTATTTCAGGGGGACGTATTTTGGGGAGGACTCTTTGGTTGCAGTCCTATTTTGAGGCGGGAGTGTTACAGGACAGACTATTTCAGGAGTGCTACTTTGAGGGTGTTTTGCCAATTATCAGGCCTAGCATAAAGGACACAGCCAGCCTCAAGATGAACCGATAACCAAATTAAATTTGACACTAAAGGGTTGCTACACGGGTGATCACTGGGGGTACAAGTCAATCGGGTTACACATAATTGACATCAATCACAACGATCCCAACAACGACACCGCACGACCAGCAATGGCTGCAATAAACACTGAAATACAGTCTCCCATAGAAGGGATGGGAGACAACCAGGTCAACAAGCCAAATACATAAGACCAAGAAAGCCAGATACTGAATCTCTACAAAGCCCACATTGACAAAAGCCAGACCTGAAGAGCCCAGTTCCAGGGAGTCGAGAGATCCTTCCCCAACAGAAAATTCTTCAGAATGCATCCACCACACAGACAGCCAGTCCACACCTCCTGCAAGTGGTCCCAGCTTTTATCCTCTCCATGGGACACCTGACCTGTCTTTACTTAATGCACAACACCTGGGGCACATTTACCTAATGGCTCTCCCTGCAAAGCCAGAGGGAAGTTTAAAGGGAAACTCACCACCACTTTGTGAAGGACTGTGGAAATCGCCCCTATGTCAACCTTAATTTGGGGCTTGGGGTTGAAACCCCAGCATTTCAGAGGGGCACGAGTTTAAGGGGGAATATTTTGGGGGGATTATTTCAGAGAGTGAGTTATTGCGGGAGGGACTACTTCAGGGAGACTCTTTTGAAGGCACTATTGCAGGGGGGAATATGGCAGGGGGGACTATTTGGGGAGGAACTGTTTCAGGCGGGGCTATTTCAAGGCAGGGGAGTGTTACTGGACAGACTATTTCGGAAGACTCTTCAGGGGCAGTATTTTCAGGGGTCCCAAAATGTGATGGGAGGCCACAGGAAAGAAGAGTCCACAGGACAAACATAGGCCAGAAACAAGTAGGTGCCGGTAGGGGGTGCACGTTCTGATGGGCATTAGAGTCTGAAAAGGGCTGGGAAGACAAAAAAAGAGTGGGAGGCCATGTGGGAATTACAAATGGAGAAATCACGAGGAAAAAAAAAAAAAAAAAAAAGAGGAGAAGTCCTGCGGGCACATGTTGGAGGAAAAACAGGTTGAGGGAGCAAGACAGAGGAAGAGAGATAATGATGGGCCGAGACTAGAAAGGCAGAGAGAGAGAGAGAAATCAAATGTGGGGGGAAAGGAAGGTGGAAAGGAGGGAGAGCAAGAGAAGGTTAAAAAGGCAGAGAGCATAAGGGGAAGAGAGAGCAAGAGAGAGACAAAGGGAGAGGGAGCGGGACGGGCTACAAATTGAAAGGGAAAAGGCCACAGAGCAGAAGAGAATGGAACAGGGATCTGGGCACAGGGTTATAGCAGGAAAGAGCACCACCGAGACGGGTATGGATCTCTACAGGCAAAATGCTTGGCAGAGGATGGAGGACCGAGAGAAGAAGGGAAAAGGGGAAAAGGAAGAGGCAGTGAGGAAGTGATGGAGAAAGAAACAGTAGCAACTGAGAGATGAGAAGAGGGACAGGTCCGAGGCAGAGAGGTGGAGAAAGAGCATCAAGCCAGGGATGGGAACAGGCCAGACGGATCAGGAGAGAGGAGGCAGCACTGAGGCATCCAGAAGACAGGTGAGCAACAGGGAGACAGAGAGCAGGAGACGACTGCGGAAGAAATAGAGACGGGGGGGTGGGATGCTGGCCTAGAACCAACAAGAGCAACAGAGAGAAAGACAGACGGGTGGAGAACGAGAAAAGACAGAAGAGAGAACAAGAGAGAGAGATGAAGCAACCAACAGATTCAAAGTCTTCCATCGATTCAAGTCTTCAAAGAGCACGTCAAGGCAGGAACGCAGGCAGTGCAGAAAAGCTGCAAGAGACCTAAAAGAGAGGCTGGAAGAGAAATAAAGACCAGAAAAATGTGGTATCCAAAACGGGGTGGGAGGCTGAAACGGGGTGGGAGGCAGGAGGGCAGTAGAGGCCAGGAAGAAATGGAAGCCGAAAATAGGTGGGAGGCTGAAACGGGGTGTGAGGCTGGAGGGCAGTAGAGGCCAGGAAAAAATGGAGGCCGAAAAGAGGTGGGAGGCTGAAACAGGGTGGGAGGCTGGAAGGCAGTAGAGGCCAGAAAAAAATGGAGGCCGAAAATAGGTGGGAGGCTGAAACAGGGTGGGAGGCTGGAGGGCGGTAGAGGCCAGAAAAAAATGGAGGCCGAAAAGAGGTGGGAGGCTGAAAAAGGGTGGGAGGCTGGAGGGTAGTAGAGGCCAGAAAAAAAATGGAGGCCGAAGAGCGGTGGGAGGCTGAAACGGGGTGGGAGGCTGGAGGGCAGTAGAGGCCAGGAAAAAAATGGAGGCCGAAAATGGGTGGGAGGCTGAAACGGGGTGGGAGGCTGGAGGGCAGTAGAGGCCAGGAAAAAATGGAGGCCGAAAAGAGGTGGGAGGCTGAAATGGGGTGGGAGGCTGGAGGGCAGTAGAGGCCAGAAAAAATTGGAGGCCGTGATAAAGTGGGAGGCTGGAGAGCAGCGGAGGCCAGGAAAAAAATGGAGACAAAAAAAAGAAAAAAGGTGGGAGACTGAAACAGAGTGGAAGCCTGCATGGCATTAGAGAGTAGAAAAAATTGGAGACCAATAAAAGGTGGGGTGTTGAAATGGAGTGTGAAGCCAGGGGCAGGTAGAGGCAAGAAAAATCAGAGATGGCAAGAGGGAGGAATGGAGGGAGGCAGGGTGGGAACGAGGAAGGCAGGCTGCAAAAGGCTGCAAAATAAAGAGAGGAAGTTATATAGGGAGGGAGTCAGGCTTCAAGAGAGAGGGAGGGAGGCAGGCCTCAAGAGGCTGGAAGAGGGAGGCAGGCAGGCAGTCTACAAGAGGCTGCAAGACGGAGGGAGGGAGGGAGAGAGAGAGGGAGGGAGGGAGGAAAGCAGTCTGTGAGATGTAGGGAGGGAGGGAGGGAGGCAAGCTGGCAGGGTGCAAGAGGCTGCAAGAGAGAGGGAGGCAGGCAGACTGAAAGAGGCTGCAAGACGGAGGAAAGAAGGTATATATGGAGGGAGGGAAAAAGGTAGGCTGCAAGAAGGAGGGAGGCATGCAAGTTAAAGAGGCTGAAAGAGGGAGGCATGAAGACAGTCTGCAAGAGGCTGCAAGAGGGCGGGAGGCAGGGAGCCAGGTTGCAAGATCAAGGGAGGCATGCAGGCAGGCATTGTGCAAGAGGATGCAAGAGGGAGGGAGGCAGACAGGCACGCTGAAAATGACTGCACGAGGGAGGGAAGGACGCAGCCAGGAAGCCTGCAAGAGGATGCCAGAGGCATGGAGGCAGGCAGGCCAGCAGGGTGCAAGAGGCTGCAAGAGGGAGGGAGCAGGCAAGAGTAAGGGAGGGAGACAGGCAGGCTGCAAGAGTTTGAAAGAGAGTACGAGGCAGTCAGGCAGGCTGCAAGAGGCTACAAGTCAGGGGGAGGCAGGCAGGCCGGCAGGGTGCAAGAGGCTGCAAGAGGGAGGGATGCAGGCAGGCCGGCAGGGTGCAAGAGTCTGCAAGAGGGGGGGAGGCAGGCAGGCAAGCGGCAAGAGGCTGCAAGAGGGAGGGAGCAGGCAAGAGTAAGGGAGGGAGGCAGACAGGCTGCAAGAGTTTGAAAGAGGGTAGGAGGCAGTCAGGCAGGCTACAAGATGCTACAGGAGGGGGGGAGGCAGGCAGGCAGGCTGCAAGAGGGAGGGAGGCTTGGCGTAAGCGAAGGGCGGGAAAAAGTGGAGGCGCACATGGAGTGGAAGGAGCAAAATGACTGGCAGGCTGCAGGAAAGTGGAGGCCTAGACGCCACAGGGCAAATTTCTGCCAGGAAAGAGGAGATGCCGGAAGGAGGTGCACGCTCTGATGGGCATTAGTGTTTGAAAAGGGCTGGATAGCCAAAAAGGGATGAGAGGCCCTGGTGGAATTAGAGACGGTGAAATCACTTAGAAAAGGAAGGGGGGGGGAATCTACAGGCATATGTTGGAAGCAAAACAGGATCACGGAGCAAGACAGAGGAAGAGAGGTAATGATGGGTCGAGACTAGAAAGACAGAGAGAAATCACCTGTGGGGGGAAAGGAAGGTGGGAAGGAGGGAGAGCAAGGGACGGTCAAGAAGACAGAGGGATTGAAGGCATGAGAGAGCAAGAGATTGAGAAAGGGAGAGGGATCGGGACGGGCTACAAGCTGAAAGGGAAAGGCCCACGGAGCAGAAGGGAAGGGCACGGGAGCTGGGCACGAGTTTGTACTAGGAAAGAACACCACCGAGAGGGGTATGGATCTCTACAGGCAAAATGCTTGGCAGAGGATGGAGGACCGAGAGAAGAAGGGAAAAGGGGAAAAGGAAGAGGCAGTGAGGAAGTGATGGAGAAAGAAACAGTAGCAACTGAGAGATGAGAAGAGGGACAGGTCCGAGGCAGAGAGGTGGAGAAAGAGCATCAAGCCAGGGATGGGAGCAGGCCAGATGGATCAGAAAAAAGAGGAGGCAGCACTGAGGCATCCAGAAGACAGGTGAGCAACAGGGAGACAGAGAGCAGGAGACGACTGCGGAAGAAATAGAGACGGGGAGTGGGATGCTGGCCTAGAACCAACAAGAGCAACAGAGAGAAAGACAGACGGGTGGAGAACGAGAAAAGACAGAAGAGAGAACAAGAGAGAGAGATGAAGCAATCAGTAGATTCAAATTCTTCCATCGATTCAATTCTTCAAAGAGCACATCTAGGCAGGAACGCAGGCAGTGCAGAAAAGCTGCAAGAGACCTAAAAGAGAGGCTGGAAGGGAAATACAGGCCAGAAAAATGTTGTCTCCCAAATGGGGTCTGAGGCTGGAGGGCTGTAGAGGCCAGAAAAAATTGGATGCCGACAAAAGGTGGGAGGCTGAAATGGGGTGGGTGGCCAGGGGGAGATAAAGGCCAAAAAAATGTGGGAGGCTGAAACATGGTGGGAGGCCGCCCGGGGGGGGGGGTGTAGAGACCAAAAAAAGTGGTGGCTGCAAGGGGGAGGGAGGCTTAGGGGAAGTTGAGGGCAGGAAAACATGGAGGCCAAACGGTGTGGAAGGACCAAAATGGGTGGGAGGCCCCGGGAAAGTAGGCCTTAGAATAAAGGGGAGTGTATTATGTGGAAACTATTTGGGGGCGGACAGTTTCAGTGGGACTGTTTTGGGGCCTAAATATTTCAGGGGGTATCGTTTCAGGGGAATTGATACGGAGGGTCTATTTCAGGGAGGCTATTTGGAGACTCCTTTGGGGGAGTATTTTGGTGGGTGTATTTAGGAGGGATATTTAACGGACGACTATTTGACGGGGGAGTATTTTAAGAGCAGAGCATTACAGGGGGATTATTTCCAGGGGGATGTCTTTCGAGGGATCTATTTCAGAGGGAGTGCTTCAGGGGAGAGCATTTGAGGGGAGACTATTCCAGGAGAAAGGATTTGGGGAGGACCGTTTCTGGGGAGAACATTTTGGGGGGGGGAGTACTGGTGGAGGTAGATTTTCCAGGGAGAGTGTTTTGTGGCAGGAGAGTTATGGCAGGTACTGTTTCAGGGGGACTATTTATTGGGGAAAACTATTTCAGGGGTACTGTGGAGGACTCTTCCTGAGGAAGTGTTATGGGAGGGACGGTTTCAGGGAGACTATTTCAGGGGGACGTATTTTGGGGAGGACTCTTTGGTTGCAGTCCTATTTTGAGGCGGGAGTGTTACAGGACAGACTATTTCAGGAGTGCTACTTTGAGGGTGTTTTGCCAATTATCAGGCCTAGCATAAAGGACACAGCCAGCCTCAAGATGAACCGATAACCAAATTAAATTTGACACTAAAGGGTTGCTACACGGGTGATCACTGGGGGTACAAGTCAATCGGGTTACACATAATTGACATCAATCACAACGATCCCAACAACGACACCGCACGACCAGCAATGGCTGCAATAAACACTGAAATACAGTCTCCCATAGAAGGGATGGGAGACAACCAGGTCAACAAGCCAAATACATAAGACCAAGAAAGCCAGATACTGAATCTCTACAAAGCCCACATTGACAAAAGCCAGACCTGAAGAGCCCAGTTCCAGGGAGTCGAGAGATCCTTCCCCAACAGAAAATTCTTCAGAATGCATCCACCACACAGACAGCCAGTCCACACCTCCTGCAAGTGGTCCCAGCTTTTATCCTCTCCATGGGACACCTGACCTGTCTTTACTTAATGCACAACACCTGGGGCACATTTACCTAATGGCTCTCCCTGCAAAGCCAGAGGGAAGTTTAAAGGGAAACTCACCACCACTTTGTGAAGGACTGTGGAAATCGCCCCTATGTCAACCTTAATTTGGGGCTTGGGGTTGAAACCCCAGCATTTCAGAGGGGCACGAGTTTAAGGGGGAATATTTTGGGGGGATTATTTCAGAGAGTGAGTTATTGCGGGAGGGACTACTTCAGGGAGACTCTTTTGAAGGCACTATTGCAGGGGGGAATATGGCAGGGGGGACTATTTGGGGAGGAACTGTTTCAGGCGGGGCTATTTCAAGGCAGGGGAGTGTTACTGGACAGACTATTTCGGAAGACTCTTCAGGGGCAGTATTTTCAGGGGTCCCAAAATGTGATGGGAGGCCACAGGAAAGAAGAGTCCACAGGACAAACATAGGCCAGAAACAAGTAGGTGCCGGTAGGGGGTGCACGTTCTGATGGGCATTAGAGCCTGAAAAGGGCTGGGAAGACAAAAAAAGAGTGGGAGGCCATGTGGGAATTACAAATGGAGAAATCACGAGGAAAAAAAAAAAAAAAAAAAAAGAGGAGAAGTCCTGCGGGCACATGTTGGAGGAAAAACAGGTTGAGGGAGCAAGACAGAGGAAGAGAGATAATGATGGGCCGAGACTAGAAAGGCAGAGAGAGAGAGAGAAATCAAATGTGGGGGGAAAGGAAGGTGGAAAGGAGGGAGAGCAAGAGAAGGTTAAAAAGGCAGAGAGCATAAGGGGAAGAGAGAGCAAGAGAGAGACAAAGGGAGAGGGAGCGGGACGGGCTACAAATTGAAAGGGAAAAGGCCACAGAGCAGAAGAGAATGGAACAGGGATCTGGGCACAGGGTTATAGCAGGAAAGAGCACCACCGAGACGGGTATGGATCTCTACAGGCAAAATGCTTGGCAGAGGATGGAGGACCGAGAGAAGAAGGGAAAAGGGGAAAAGGAAGAGGCAGTGAGGAAGTGATGGAGAAAGAAACAGTAGCAACTGAGAGATGAGAAGAGGGACAGGTCCGAGGCAGAGAGGTGGAGAAAGAGCATCAAGCCAGGGATGGGAACAGGCCAGACGGATCAGGAGAGAGGAGGCAGCACTGAGGCATCCAGAAGACAGGTGAGCAACAGGGAGACAGAGAGCAGGAGACGACTGCGGAAGAAATAGAGACGGGGGGGTGGGATGCTGGCCTAGAACCAACAAGAGCAACAGAGAGAAAGACAGACGGGTGGAGAACGAGAAAAGACAGAAGAGAGAACAAGAGAGAGAGATGAAGCAACCAACAGATTCAAAGTCTTCCATCGATTCAAGTCTTCAAAGAGCACGTCAAGGCAGGAACGCAGGCAGTGCAGAAAAGCTGCAAGAGACCTAAAAGAGAGGCTGGAAGAGAAATAAAGACCAGAAAAATGTGGTATCCAAAACGGGGTGGGAGGCTGAAACGGGGTGGGAGGCAGGAGGGCAGTAGAGGCCAGGAAGAAATGGAGGCCGAAAATAGGTGGGAGGCTGAAACAGGGTGGGAGGCTGGAGGGCAGTAGAGGCCAGGAAAAAATGGAGGCCGAAAAGAGGTGGGAGGCTGAAACAGGGTGGGAGGCTGGAGGGCAGTAGAGGCCAGAAAAAAATGGAGGCCGAAAAGAGGTGGGAGGCTGAAAAAGGGTGGGAGGCTGGAGGGTAGTAGAGGCCAGAAAAAAATGGAGGCCGAAGAGCGGTGGGAGGCTGAAACAGGGTGGGAGGCTGGAGGGCAGTAGAGGCCAGGGAAAAAATGGAGGCCGAAAATGGGTGGGAGGCTGAAACGGTGTGGGAGGCTGGAGGGCAGTAGAGGCCAAGAAAAAATGGAGGCCGAAAAGAGGTGGGAGGCTGAAATGGGGTGGGAGGCTGGAGGGCAGTAGAGGCCAGAAAAAATTGGAGGCCGTAATAAAGTGGGAGGCTGGAGAGCAGCGGAGGCCAGGAAAAAAATGGAGACAAAAAAAAGAAAAAAGGTGGGAGACTGAAACAGAGTGGAAGCCTGCATGGCATTAGAGAGTAGAAAAAATTGGAGACCAATAAAAGGTGGGGTGTTGAAATGGAGTGTGAAGCCAGGGGCAGGTAGAGGCAAGAAAAATCAGAGATGGCAAGAGGGAGGAATGGAGGGAGGCAGGGTGGGAACGAGGAAGGCAGGCTGCAAAAGGCTGCAAAATAAAGAGAGGAAGTTATATAGGGAGGGAGTCAGGCTTCAAGAGAGAGGGAGGGAGGCAGGCCTCAAGAGGCTGGAAGAGGGAGGCAGGCAGGCAGTCTACAAGAGGCTGCAAGACGGAGGGAGGGAGGGAGAGAGAGAGGGAGGGAGGGAGGGAGGGAAGCAGTCTGTGAGATGTAGGGAGGGAGGGAGGGAGGCAAGCTGGCAGGGTGCAAGAGGCTGCAAGAGAGAGGGAGGCAGGCAGGCAGACTGAAAGAGGCTGCAAGACGGAGGAAAGAAGGTATATATGGAGGGAGGGAAAAAGGTAGGCTGCAAGAAGGAGGGAGGCATGCAAGTTAAAGAGGCTGAAAGAGGGAGGCATGAAGACAGTCTGCAAGAGGCTGCAAGAGGGCGGGAGGCAGGGAGCCAGGTTGCAAGATCAAGGGAGGCATGCAGGCAGGCATTGTGCAAGAGGATGCAAGAGGGAGGGAGGCAGACAGGCACGCTGAAAATGACTGCACGAGGGAGGGAAGGACGCAGCCAGGAAGCCTGCAAGAGGATGCCAGAGGCATGGAGGCAGGCAGGCCAGCAGGGTGCAAGAGGCTGCAAGAGGGAGGGAGCAGGCAAGAGTAAGGGAGGGAGACAGGCAGGCTGCAAGAGTTTGAAAGAGAGTACGAGGCAGTCAGGCAGGCTGCAAGAGGCTACAAGTCAGGGGGAGGCAGGCAGGCCGGCAGGGTGCAAGAGGCTGCAAGAGGGAGGGATGCAGGCAGGCAGGCAGGGTGCAAGAGGCTGCAAGAGGGAGGGAGGGAGGCAGGCAGGCAAGCTCAAGAGGCTGCAAGAGGAAGGCAGGAAGGAAAGAGTAAGGGAGGGAGGCAGACAGGCTGCAAGACGCTGAAAGCGGGTAGGAGGCACTCAGGCAGGCTGCAAGAGGCTACAAGGGGGCGGGAGGCAGGGAGCCAGGTTGCAAGATCAAGGGAGGCACGCAGGCAGGCATTGTGCAAGAGGATGCAAGAGGGATGGAAGCAGGCAGGCCGGCAGGGTGCAAGAGTCTGCAAGAGGGAAGGAGGCAGGCAGGCTGGCAGGGTGCAAGAGGATGCAAGAGGGAGGGAGGGAGGGAGGCAGGCAGGCAGGCAAGCTGCAAGAGGCTGCAAGAGGAAGGCAGGAAGGAAAGAGTAAGGGAGGGAGGCAGACAGGCTGCAAGACGCTGAAAGCGGGTAGGAGGCAGTCAGGCAGGCTGCAAGAGGCTACAAGAGGGCGGGAGGCAGGGAGCCAGGTTGCAAGATCAAGGGAGGCACGCAGGCAGGCATTGTGCAAGAGGATGCAAGAGGGATGGAAGCAGGCAGGCTGGCAGGCTGCAAGAGTCTGCAAGAGGGGGGGAGGCAGGCAGGCAAGCGGCAAGAGGCTGCAAGAGGGAGGGAGCAGGCAAGAGTAAGGGAAGGAGGCAGACAGGCTGCAAGAGTTTGAAAGAGGGTAGGAGGCAGTCAGGCAGGCTGCAAGATGCTACAGGAGGGGGGGAGGCAGGCAGGCAGGCTGCAAGAGGGAGGGAGGCTTGGCGTAAGCGAAGGGCGGGAAAAAGTGGAGGCGCACATGGAGTGGAAGGAGCAAAATGACTGGCAGGCTGCAGGAAAGTGGAGGCCTAGACGCCACAGGGCAAATTTCTGCCAGGAAAGCGGAGATGCCGGAAGGAGGTGCACGCTCTGATGGGCATTAGTGTTTGAAAAGGGCTGGATAGCCAAAAAGGGATGAGAGGCCCTGGTGGAATTAGAGACGGTGAAATCACTTAGAAAAGGAAGGGGGGGGGAATCTACAGGCATATGTTGGAAGCAAAACAGGATCACGGAGCAAGACAGAGGAAGAGAGGTAATGATGGGTCGAGACTAGAAAGACAGAGAGAAATCACCTGTGGGGGGAAAGGAAGGTGGGAAGGAGGGAGAGCAAGGGACGGTCAAGAAGACAGAGGGATTGAAGGCATGAGAGAGCAAGAGATTGAGAAAGGGAGAGGGATCGGGACGGGCTACAAGCTGAAAGGGAAAGGCCCACGGAGCAGAAGGGAAGGGCACGGGAGCTGGGCACGAGTTTGTACTAGGAAAGAACACCACCGAGAGGGGTATGGATCTCTACAGGCAAAATGCTTGGCAGAGGATGGAGGACCGAGAGAAGAAGGGAAAAGGGGAAAAGGAAGAGGCAGTGAGGAAGTGATGGAGAAAGAAACAGTAGCAACTGAGAGATGAGAAGAGGGACAGGTCCGAGGCAGAGAGGTGGAGAAAGAGCATCAAGCCAGGGATGGGAGCAGGCCAGATGGATCAGAAAAAAGAGGAGGCAGCACTGAGGCATCCAGAAGACAGGTGAGCAACAGGGAGACAGAGAGCAGGAGACGACTGCGGAAGAAATAGAGACGGGGAGTGGGATGCTGGCCTAGAACCAACAAGAGCAACAGAGAGAAAGACAGACGGGTGGAGAACGAGAAAAGACAGAAGAGAGAACAAGAGAGAGAGATGAAGCAATCAGTAGATTCAAATTCTTCCATCGATTGAATTCTTCAAAGAGCACATCAAGGCAGGAACGCAGGCAGTGCAGAAAAGCTGCAAGAGACCTAAAAGAGAGGCTGGAAGGGAAATACAGGCCAGAAAAATGTTGTATCCAAAATGGGGTGGGAGTCTGAAACGGGGTGGGAGGCTGGAGGGCAGTAGAGGTCAGAAAATATTGGAGGCCATAAAAAAGGTGGGAGCCTGAAAGGGGGTGGGAGGCTGGAGGGCAGTACAGGCCAGAAAAAATTGTAGGCTGAAGAAAGGTGGTCAGCTGAAACAGGGTGGGAGGCTAAAAACATAAGTAGAGGCCAGAAAATACTGGAGGCTGAAAGCAGGAGGGGATTGGAGAAAGTAGAGTTCAAGTGTAATTGGAGGCCAAATAGAGGTGGAAGGACCAAAATGTGTGAGAGACTGCAAGGAAGCAGACATTAGAATTATCTTATTTTGTGAGGTGGGGGGAAGAAGTATTTAGCAGGCAGTGGTGGAGTGGTATTTCGCAGGAGCGCAGCAGTATCTTGTTTGATATCAAAGATAAGTTTTATATTGAGGGGGAGTGTTATATCTCCGGTGGGGCAGAGAGTTTTATAATGGGGGGTAGGGTGGAGTATGGGAGGAGTAATATTATTGGAGGTAGTATTATATCCGGGGTGGGGGGGTGGAGTGCTGAGTGAGTGTTCTTTCTCAGGGCCATAGCAACATTTCACACGGGGGGGGGGGGGGGGGGGGGGGGGGGTCATCTCACATGGGGGGGCGAGCCTTACTTCAGCAGGGGTCAGGGAGAGCATTATTGGGGGGGGGGGGGGGGTCGGGGAGGAGTGCATTATTTCACTGGGAGGCATAGTAGTATTCCAAGGGGGGTGGGTATAATATTTCCAGGGGTATTATTGGGCAAGTATTATTTGGAAGGGTGCATTATTCTACCGGCTGGGTGGGGGAAGGAAGGGCGGCGTGAGGGGCGGGGATTTTTTCCTAGCAGTATCATTTTGGTGGTGGAGCCGTATTTCACGGGCAGAAGCATTGTTATTTCGGGGGCGGGGGGGGGACTATTTTTGGGGACCATTATTTCGGGGGGTGGGGGGGAATTCTTATTTCAGGGGGGGACTATTATTTCACGGGGGGTCCAGGGGTGGCAGGAGTATTATTTCGCAGGGATATATTTTGAAGTTGGAGCATTTCCAAGTGATTATTTGCTGGGGGACTTTTTAGAGGGGACTATTTTACAGGAAGTGTTTCAGGGTAGACTATTTGAGGGGATCGTTTCTGTGGGGAGCCTGGGGGGGGGCAGTATTGGTGGGGTCGGCATTTACAGGGCAAGTATTTTAGGGCAGGAGTGGTGTGGTGAAAGAGCGCCAAGGCAGCGATGGGGAGCAGGGCGGGGGGATCAGCAAGGAGAGGAGGCAGCACGGAGGCATCTAGAAGAGAGGTGAGCGACAGGGAGCTGGACAGCAGGAGACGACTGCGGAAGAGAGAGACAGGCAGTAGGATGCTGGCCTGGAACCAACAAGAGTAACACAGAGAAGGACAGACTTGGAGCATGAGAGAAGGCAGGAAGAGAGAACAAAAGAGAGAGATGAAGCCATCAACAGTCGAGACAGGGAGCAGCACAAAGGGTCTGAGAGAGGGCGAGGTGAACAGGGTGGAGGACGGGGACAGGGAGATACAGGAGCAGGGGAGGCATGAGCAAGGTCACAGCATAGAGGCAGGAAGACTAGGAAGGAGGGAAATGGGCAGGCAGGCACATGGAGCGGCAGACAGGCTCGCCGAGGATAACAATGCCTGGGAACAGGCCAGAGAAAGCTGTGGGCAAAAAGAGACCCCAAAGCCGATCTGAAACAAGAACTGAAAATGGAAAATAAAAGCGCGAGGTTACAGGAGAGAAAGGGAGGATGAAACAAAGGAAGGAGAGAGAGCAGGACCAAGCATCTAGAAAAAAGGAAGAGCTAGACAAAAACCACAACAGGGAGTGGGATCAGGAAAGAAGGAGAGCACAGATATAGGGAAGCAAAAACAACAACAAAAAAAAAATCACAGCAGCATGGGATAGAGAGGGGGCCAGGGGACAGCCCAAAACGTCCAAGAGGGGCAACAGGGCCCAAGGGTCCACGACTCACCGCAGCTGTCGCTCTCAGCGCTGCCAGGAAAAATTTGCCGATTCAGACCCTTCTTTCTCCTTCTCTCCTCCCTTCCTTTTCTGGAGGTGCAGTCGCTCAGCTGCCCTCCACCTCAAAGAACACGCGGGTGTCTCTCGGCTCTTACAAAACGCAGCTTCCTGCACGTGTGGCCTCGCTCGCACGCTGCGCGGCCGTACCGCGCTCTGGGTGACGCACACGGACCCTGATCGCACGCTGGCGGTCCGGCCCGCTGCGGACTGTACAGAGGGCTCCTGCCTCGCCCAGAGAGGCAGGCTCTCTCTTCCTGCAGTGGAAGGCAGCTGCTGCCCACATGCCCTTGATTTTCTTCTTTCCCTTTCTCAGGCCTCTGCAGCTTCAGCTGTGGCAGCTCCTGTCCACAGCCAGAAAACGTCCCAGGGGCCTGTCCCTTCTCACCTCTCTGCTGCGAGGAGCACAAGGGCAGGCAGAGAACCCCACACAGTTCTGAAGTGGGTCCGGTCAACAGCATCCCCAGGGAAGGAACAGGCAAGTGAGGCCCTGCAGCAGGTGGAGGAAGCAAGCAGCCGATTCAACGTGAATGATAGAGCAAGCTTCAGCTTTATTGAAAAAAATCACCCCTTACATAAGCACTCTACAATAATCATGCATACTACTCACAAATCTATTGGATACGTGTAAAAGGCTACATTATAATATCCCAGCCCCTTGTGACATTTCAGATATGTCCCAACATCTTCCCTCTTCTGGCCTGCCTTTTTTCCCAAGGTTGTTCACCATCACACTCAAGGCCACGGTGTACCTCAATTCTCTCTTTGTTAACATAACAGTCCGTTGTAAGCATAACTGTACCCTGGGTTGTTTCCTTTGTTTACCTCAGATGGCTGCAATCAGCTCCTGCAGAGACCCACGGCCTTGCTCTCTGCAAGCTGTTCTCCAACAATTCCCCCTTTTTCTTTTTGTGCAGGCTGCACAAGCATAAATTTACTAATATTTCTCATTATACAACTATATGCTATTTTAATAATTACTACAATCAATAATACTATTCCTAATCACCGCAATAAACTGTTAAAGGTACCCTATCAAGCACAAAGCATCCCATACTACCCACATGCAAGGGATATGACTAAATACTACAAAATAAACAGTAAGGAAAGTACGGTACTAACATTCAGATCCGCAATTGCTAGGGAACCCTGGATACAGCGAGAATTTAGAGTGCTCTTCCTCACAAACTGGAAACCCTACGTGATGCGTCCATCCGTAGGTGAGGCATCCAAAGTCGCTGCAAGCAGGTCCAGCCTCTAAATCAACAGGCCAAAATAACTGGCAACTTCCTTTGAGCGGAAACATCTGATTTCATTCTCCTGTTGGGTTCCACCTGGAGCCTGGCCAGTGCTCCAGGGGGAAACCCAAGGGAGTTTCTAAATAAGGTTAAACACTTGAGCTCTTAATTCTTAATATTACTAAACAAAGAAAGTGGAATACGTACATTCTTACAGCATCTTATCCTTATTAATAACTATATTTTATCTAAAGTACATCTTGCACAAGTGACCAGTAAGCCTATATATTTCATTAAGGAGTTACAATTACTGTTAGCATTTTCTCTTAAAAGAATTGGCAACTGTAGTGTAGTTTGTCCTGTTGCAGTAGCAAACATTACTCAGACATTCTGCTTAAAACATCAGTCGAAGAGACCGCAGACTGTCCGCACAGGGGCACTCACAGCACCCACAGCTGGATCCTGAGTGCTGGCTGCCTCTCACGCCTCAGGTGTGGTTGCACACACCTTGTCGGTGACCATTGGAGACTGAGACCTGTGGAGACACAAGCATAACCTCTTCCCCAGGTTATTAAAAAAAAAAATTGTCTTTCCCAGTTACTACTTTCTAAGTCTTTGTTAACACTTGAGCTTTGCTGTGGACTTCTTGTCGATCTGGTACCTGTGATGAAAGACGACACAATACTGGTGACACCTGTAACACAGGGGAGATGTTTAAAAGGTTTGAAGAGATGGAGTCTTTCTGGTATTCAGGGCAAGTTGCAGTGATGTTTTTAGCTGGATGCCTTGATAAAGAAAACTGGTTTTGTGTTGTTCTGGCATTCTGGTGGAAAAAATGCATGCGTTTTACAGCAGAGCAAACGGTTGACCTGGAGCCAAGATCTCTCCCCCCTTTTGTTTTTGCAAACGCACTTTCAAGGTCTGGTGCGCTCTTTCTACCATGGTTTGCCCTGTGGGGGAATGAAGTATGCTTGCGATGGTTGTTAGCTATACGGGGAAGATCTTGTTTTGCTTTCTCTGTAAGTACTTTGGGTGATGTCAGTGAAGGATCTTTTCGTAAAATATCAAACAAGCTATGCAGATCAACATCAGTTAGGCCCACAACGGCTGTAAGCAATTCATGGTTCCTAACAGTTTCAGTAAATCTTTTAAAGTCTTAATAACAGTTTTAAGTTGTTGCAGGACAATACACACAGGTGATTCGGTTTACAAGGTGTCAGGGTGGGTTTCAGGGTGGGTTGTGCTACAGTGGTGATTAAGACAGATTTGATCCAATCTGAGTTCCTCACCGAGTCATACAGTTATGACCCCAAAATGCAATAGGGGTTTTCCAATATAAATGGATGAATATTTGCTACCCAATTTTCTGGGCCTCTTACATGAATGAGATCCTTGCTTTAAACTGTTACAGCATGACACCAACCCTGAAAAGCATTTGAGTTACCAGAGCTAACAGCCAATCTGCTCACAGATATTATGGTTACATCTGCACTAGTATCTAAAATGCCTGTTAGCCCAACAGATTTTTCAGTTTTAGCGAGAGTACATTTTACCAGCAGTTAACCTTGTGTTACTGTTTTAGTCCAAAAATATTTAAGGGGTATCTGCTGATCTAAATCCTGAGTCATTGCGGCTTCTTGGTATACTGTTAGGGGGAGCCGCAGCAAAAGAAGCAAGCTGAACAATTTTTGACCCTTTTGTTACAGAACACAGGGGTACAGACCATAATTTTTATTTTCTCTTCATAATCAGCATCTACAACCCCTGGTAAAACAAACAACCCCTGTGAGGTTGCAGATGATTTTTTAACAATATTTCCATTAGGCAGATGGTTCAGAGGTGCACTCTCCCCGCAGAGTATGCGCCTAAATTCAAAACAACAATCAACACAGAATGACTGCCTCCTGCTAGAGGAGGTATTTCACCTGTGACACTGAGAGCACTGAGCCCAAACCAACCGCAGCACCGATGCCCCAGCGGGCGGGCACTAGGACCCTGCAGTTCCTCGCCGGCCGCTTCCCTGGCCGGAGAACTCCGCGGCTGCAGCGGCCGCGGCACACTCACACACACACACACTCACACAACTACACAGAGGAGCTCCTGACACTCATTACTCACAACGTAAAATGACAAATATTACCAATACGAGGACTCCGTTAAGCACATCTAAAGCCTGCGCTGCATAACCCTGCCGGACGGGGGGGCGGTGTGCCGAGCGCGCAGTGCCGGCTCAGCTGCAGGTGGCCGCTCCGCGGCGGGGGGGCTCGGGGAGGCCCCGGGCCGCCGCCGCCAGCTCCAAATGTTAAGCTACACGCTCAGTTTTCCAGGTAGAGTGCTGTGCCGGCGTGAATGACGGGTTTTTTTCTTAAAAGTGTTAGCCAATTTTTACGGGGCCAATCGATATCCCTGAGCCGTCGCCTCCAGTACAGCTGTTGTAATCTGAGGTTTTGCAGCCCGTTCTCATTAATGCTTTTCTCTAAATCTTTAAAAAACAGAAAAAAGCCGTTTTTCCCAACGTGGCTGATGAGCCGGCTCATAGCTTACAGGAGTAAGAATTTTTCTTGCCATGTCCATCGTCCTCAGTTAAGGGAGGACACAAGCCAGACAGTTCAGATTCTTTTTCAGGATTTACAGCATCAGGGTCTAAAAGATTATCACACCATTCTGATTCTTTAAGCAATAAATTTGGCTCTTTAAAGTGTCCCCTAGCCTTGCCCAGACCAATCAGCACAGCTAAGTCTTTTATCGGACTTACTCCCCGCTTTTCTAAAAAGCAAAAAGTTTTAGGACTACCTCTCGTTGAAAATATTCCTGCCTGGGCGAAAATTCCTTAAATTCCTTAAAATGCTGGATCGTGTACCTTGACGATGTTCTTCCACATCCGATCAAGTAGCCAATGACCAGGTTCCTTAATTCCTTGGCCTTTCCTGGGTAAGTCCCCTATTGCAGCCTTTCCTGGGTAGCCCTTCTCGGAGTGAACACCTGCACCTGGCGCTGAGGAGGTGGCAGCGTCGCCTTCCTACTCCGAGTCCATCCTGCCGCTTCCTCGGTTCCGTTAGGTGGAAAAGCAGAGTTCGGGTAACCCTGTTCAGTGCGCCACTTGTGGCGGTTGGAGGAAGCAAGCAGCCGATTCAATGTGAATGATAGAGCAAGCTTCAGCTTTACTGAAAAAAATCACCCCTTACATTAAGCACTCTACAATAATCATGCACACTACTCACAAATCTATTGGATACATGTAAAAGGCTACATTATAATATCCCAGCCACTTGTGACATTTCAGATATGTCCCAACATCTTCCCTCTTCTGGCCTGCCTTTTTTCCCAAGGTTGTTCACCATCACACTCAAGGCCACGGTGTACCTCAGTTTCTCTCTTTGTTAACATAACAGTCCATTGTAAGCATAACTGTACCCTGGGTTGTTTCCTTTGTTTACCTCAGATGGCTGCAATCAGCTCCTGCAGAGACCCACGGCCTTGCTCTCTGCAAGCTGTTCTCCAACACGGCCCCGGTGAGGCCTCTGGGAGAAGGTGAAGCGACTGCCGTTATTACCGTAGATCGCCCCTGGCCGGAGCCCCCCTTCCACAGGGGCTCCTGCGGAGGCGCCAAGGGCCGGCTTGCCGCCATCCCCGCGGGGCTCGGGGGTGACCTGGGGCTACGGGACGGGATTCAGGGTAGAGGTGCGAGACCTGGGGCCAGGACACGGTGCGGGCGAGGCCAGTGCCAGCTCAAGGGGAGCTCTGGCAAGCTGGGGAGGCACCCGGCACCAACCCCCAGGGGACACCCATCTTCTTCCCCTCTGCCTTTGTCCCAGCCCTCGGGTAACTCCCTGGGGCTCCCCCGGCCCGGATCACCTCCAGCAGAGCGGAGGCCTGACACAGCAGGCAGTGTGAAGCTTCCTGCCCCACCGCTGCCGTGTGGCCAGCGGGCAGGAGGGGCCCCCACACCTGCCAAAGGGGCGGGCCGGCCTCACCGGCGGCCTCGGCCCTCGCCCACCACCAGGAATCACGCCCAGCAAGCCTCACGCTGCGGCAGCAGGAAGGCGGCTCTGGCGGTGCCGCACACCTGTGCGGGGCCGCCGCTGCAGTCCTGCCCTTCGCGCACCGAGCGCCCGCCGGCAGCGTGACGTGGGGCGGCGGCGGCATTTCCTTACCAGGAGGGGGCACCGAGCGTGGCCGCACCCCCCCACGGGCATCGGAGCATCGCACTGACGTTGCTGGCGGGCGGCAGCGTGGGGCACGGGGCCACCTCTGTGTCGCCCACCGACAGCACCGTGTGGCGTTTGCCAGGCAGCGGCGGTGAGCGCGGGCGAGCGCCACCCCCCGCGCGAGCGGCGGCCGAGCGGCACGTCACTGCGCACACGCTCTCGAGGAACGGGCACGACGCTTGGCGGGGAGCAGCTGGAAGCCCCCGGGAATCCACGTGAAAGCGGCAACAAAACTATCCCTCGTGCTGCGCCACAGGGGCCGCGGCGGTAGCGAGGACTGCGCCGCGCTACGGGCGCCCACGAGCGGTGCAGCTGCCTGGCAGCCGAGTCTGCAGAACCTACAGCTCCTGGCACGCGCTGGCCAACGCGGCACGGCCGCCTGCACGCCAAGCGCTGTAAGACCCCGCATCCCAGCGTGACCCAGGGAACCAACGCGGCTGGCCAGAAACCCCACACGCCAGGACCACAGCTCCCGCTGGGTTGCGAGAGGCAGTTTTCTCTGCTTTCTGACCCTGCAGCAACACCGTTGCTCACCCCTCCGAACCCCCACCAGTGCACCCAGAAGCCTCACCACCGGCTCGGGGCAGCCCCTGCCACCACCTCCAACGCTGCCACCCTGCAGGCACCGCCATCCTCCCCAGGAGCTGCCAGCTGATGGCACGGCTCCACTCACCTTCTCCCTCGGTGCAGCCAGGGCCCAGCAATGCTCAGCGACTGCTCTGCTCCTCCCTTGGTTGACACCGACCCCTCCGACGGCTGCCTTGCTCTTAACAGCAGCACCCGCCCCTCCACCCGGAGCAAGCCCTTTACAGGGAGGGGCCGCTGCCATCAGCCTCACTGCCCACACCTGGGGCCCCTCCAGCCCCAGCCCACAGCTGGAGGCCATCACCCACCCCCACAGAGCATCATCACCCCTCCCAGCCCCTCACCTGGGGCAAAGGAAGCACAAAAGGCAGCCGGCAGCCAGCAAGTGTTTATTCAGTCACACACAGAACAAGTCCCAGAAGGGAGTGAGTCTGCTCCGGGGCTCAGGGCCCCTAATGCTGCCCCTGCCCCTGGCACACCTTGGCGCTTGTTCCCGGAGCCACGCTCCTCAGTCCAGCCGGGAACAGTCAGTCGGTTCCTGGAGCAACAAGCTGCAGGGCAGAGCTGGAAACTGCCAAACATGAGGAGCAAGATGCAGGACACAAGAAGACAGAAGAAAGGTGGCAGCTAGCTGACTAGTACAGGGGTAGAGAGAAAACAAGAGATGAGCAATGGGGCGGTGAGAGGATGGGGACAGGGAACCCAGCGTGGATATGCAGAAAAAAAAGCAGCAGGGAGAGAAGAAAACAGGCAGCAGAAAGAAGGAGGAGGAGCAGGACAGAAACCAACAAAGAAGGACGAGGAGCAGCATAGAGATGCAGAAAAAAAAAAAAGCTGGGATGGGTGGCACAACAGACATGGAGGGGAAAAAAAAAAAGGGGGGGAGCAGGGAGCTAGACCAAGCAAGATGGAAGAAAGACCAAAAAGCTCCAGAGAACAGGGCACAGAGGGAGGAAAAAGCAACAGCGATGGGGAGTCAGGACAGCAAACCATGGGAAGGAACACAAAACAAATCACATCGCTACATGTGACAGGGCAGAGAAGGAAGAATTAGGAAACAGGGACAGAGACACAGAAAAAAAGAGACCTGGAGCCAAAAACTAATCCTGATGCATACAGAAAGAAGGGGGGTGGGGGTGGGGGGGTGTATTCTAAAACAGGGGAAACAGAGACAGAGAGATGGAGAAAAGACAAAAGCAACAGACTACAAGGCATCGAGAGAGGAATTACTGAATAGTAACAGAGCGCCAGCCAGAAACAGGCCACAAAGCAGCAAAGATCACAGGGGGTACGGGGCACAGAGGAAGGAATTCACAGACCCGGCACAAGGAGCCAGACAGAGAGAGAGCGAGGCAAAAATTAAATGGTGAAAAGAGACAGACCGCAGGGCAGAGGGAGGAATTGATAAACAGGGACAGGGCACCCGACAGAGCATGATGGAGAACAGGGAAAAAAAAAATAGCAGCAAGCTACAGGGAAGAGGGAGGAATTAAAGAACAGTGACTGGAAGACAGACAGCGACACATGGAGAGAGAGAAGACAAAAGAGCGATGGGCAACAAGATGGATAGGGAGGAAATGAAAAACAGCAGAAGGGAGTCAGCCAGAGAGAAAGACACCGAGGAAAAAGGCCAGACAGTCTATGAGGGACGGAGGTAGGAATGAAAAACGGGGGACAGGGAGCAGGAAAGAGAGAGATGGAGATCGCAGGGAATAGCAGCGGGTGCAGGAAGAAGAAAGGGGCATCAATAGGAACAGGGAGCTGGACAGAGAGGGATGGAGAAAGGCAACAAGAGCGGCAGGGTACAGGGCAGAGAAAGGGAAGACCTACAAGATGGGGACAGGGAGATGCTCCAAGCAAGACGGAAGATACAGGTGAGCAAAAAAAGTTGAGCAGCACCAGAAAGAGAGGAGTCTAGGAGAAAGACAGGGAGGGACCAGGCCACACAAGAGGGATGAGAGGGGCCCAAGAGCTCGGGACTTACTGCAGTTGTCCGCGCTGCCAGGAGAATTTGACAGGTCAGACTCCTCCTTCTGTTTGCCTTCTCCCTTCCTCTTCTACAGCTCCAGGTGCCTGGCTGTCCTCCACTTATGAGAATATGTAGGTGTCTCACAGCTCTTACGAGATGAGGCCTGCTAGACACAGAACCTCATTCAATCACACACTACGTGCAGGAGTAGGACAGAGGAAAGAGAGAGCAACCGAGAAGTGAGGAGCAGAACGGAAGGATCGAGAGAGAAATGGACTGAGGAGTGATGCAAAAGGTACAGAACAAGCAGTCAGAAGTGCAGACAGAAAAAGAAAAGGGAGCAGCAAGACAAGAGAGAGAAAGTGAGAGAGAAAGGGGGAGCAAGGCAGAAGAAAAGAAAGAAAAGATATAGAGAAGAAGAAAAAAAAAATCACAGCATGGGAAAGAGAAGGGCGGGAAGGGACTGGGACATACAAGGGGGGCGACAGGGCCCCGAGGGCCCGGGACTCACCGCGGCTCTCGCTCCCGGCACTGCCGGGAGAACTGGACAGGTCAGATGCTTCTTTCTCCTTCCTTCCTCCTGCCCCTCCTCTTCTTCTGAAACTCCACTCGCCCGGCTGACCTCCCCCTAAAAGAATACGCGGGTGTCTCTCGGCTCTTACAAGACGTGGCTTCCGACACACGCAGCCTCGCTCGCTCGCTCGCTCCGCGGCCGTTCCGCGCCTGGGTCCGGCCCGCTGCGGACTGTGCAGAGGGCTCCTCGCTCACCCGGAGAGGCAGGCGCTCTCCTCCTGCAGGGCGAGGCGGCTGCTGCCCACATGCCCTTGACGTTCTCCTTCCTTCCCTTTCTCCGGCCCCTCCAGCTCCAGCCGCGGCGGCTCCCGCCCCGCTGCCCGCGGCCGGGAAGGCTCGGCTCCGCCCGTCCCTTCTGGCCCCCGAGCCGTGAGAAGCGCCAGGCCGGGCAGAGACACCCCACGCCAGCCCGAGCTGGGCGCAGCCGGCGGCATCCCCGGGGCAGGAACGGACACGCGCGGCCCCAGCGCGGCCTCGGGAGGGGGCACGGAGGCGGCAGGGACCCTTATTGCCGCGGACCGGACCGGCCGCAGCCCCAACACTCACCTCCGCCGCGCACGCGCACTCCCGGGAGACGCCGCCGCCGCGCATGCGCACCCCCGGGCCGGGGGCACACCGCGTCTCGGGGAGCCGCGGGCAGCCCGCGGGAAACCGCCACAAAACCGCGTCTCGGGCCGCGCCGCGGGGCCGCGCCGGTACCGAGGGCTGTGCCGTGCCGCGCGCGCCCGCCAGCGCCGCAGCTGCGGGGAACCGAGAGCGCAGAAACTGCAGCTCCCGGCGTGCCCCGGGGAGCCAACATGGCCGACCGGAAGCCCCCTGCACCTGACTACGGCTCCCGCCGCGCCGCCCGCGCACCCGGAAGCCCGGCCGAGCGCAGCCCCGCGCGGCTCCGGGCAGCGCCGCCGCCGCCCGGCCCCGACGCGGAGCGGCCTCCGCCCCCGGTCCCGCCGCACCTTTCCCCGCAGCCGCCCGGCCCCGCTCCTGCCTCGGCTCGCACCGGCTCCTCCTCCAGCACCGGCCCCGGACAGGGAGGGGTCGCTGCCTGCAGCCTCCCTGCCCGCCCCTGCGGCTCCTCCGGCCCGGCCCACGCTCCCCCCCCCCCGGTAACTATAGCGACCAGCACCGTTAATAAACGCCGGAGATGCCCGTCGCTCCTCCGAGCTCGCGCTCTATGGGCCGCCGGTCCTCCGGTCGCGGGGCCGCCGCCGCGCACGCGCACTCCGGGGGCCGCCCGGCGCAGCCGCACGCCGCAGGTCGCCTCTCCCCGCCGGGGGAACCTTCCCCGGGCAGCGGGAGCAGCCGCTGGGCGAGACCGCTCCGGTGCGCGGGCCGACGGGACCAACGCTGCCAAATCTTATAACCCCCCGGAGAGGGAGGAGCTCCGGCACGGCCGCAGCGCAGGGCAGCGCAGTCTCGCCTTGTGACCCAGAACTCAGCGGGGTGACCGAAGTGTCGGTCAGAGCAGCCTCAGGGCTCTTCGGACGGGTGGAAGGGGGAGGAAAGCCTGTGACAACGCGACACGGGAGCGCAGAGTTGTTTTAAGGACGAAACAGCGTAACTTCGGTCCCTGGGAGACCAGTACAGTAACTATTAAAAGCACACGTATTGTTAGATATTTTTCCTAAACTCACATTTATCCAATTTAGTTTTTCAAATCCTGGTGATAGCAGAAATAGTTTTTTAAAAAAACCCAGATAAATCCAGGAACATTTCTGCCCGCGTTCAGCCGCTCTTCTGGAGCGTACGCTAGGAGCTGGAGAACCCGAGCAAGCCGTCTGATTATATTTACGGCAGCTCTGGCCCCGACAGCTCCCCCGTCCGTCCCCTTGCCAGGAACTAGCGCCGCGGCGGCTACAGCTCAGCCCAAAGCCAAACCGACACCGACCTCGGCTCTGGAAAGCGCCACCTCATCTCCCCCCGTTTTGCTGATTAGGGATATCAATTCAACTCAGACACCGGAGTGAAAGGAGCAGGCGTATTTTATTAGAAATAACTAAATAACAGAAGAATATGGAAAACACGCAGTCAGGAAAGACGGAATAGTGCACTCACACAGATAGGAAAATACAGGGTAACGCATCAAATCCTGACTGCCTGAGAGAGAGGGAACAGCGATTAAAAAAGATCCCTCAGCACCTGCACCCGTTGCCATCACCCAGACCCGCAGGCAGCCCCGGTTACAGCGAGGGTTTGCAGAGCCTTTCCCGGCAAGTGGGAAACCCTACGCGGTGCGTCCACCCGTAGGTGAGGCCTCCAAAGTCGCTGTGAGCGGGTCCACCCTTCTATACCCCAAAATCGGCAAGCCAGAAGAGCTGGCACCTTGGTTTGGAGCGGAAATATCTGGTTTCAATCTCACATTAGATTCCCCCGGAGCCTGGCCAGGGCTCAGGGGAGAAGCTAAGGGAGCTCCTCTGCTTACCCAGGCAGACTAGGTGCAAGGGCTCACGTCAGGCCACAGGGCCAGACTACGGTCTCCACGACCCGGTTATTTTATCCCCACACAAAGAAAGATAAATGTACATTCAAGAGAGCCACGTCTTCCACACCTGTTTCACTAACGATGACATACTGAGTGAGCAGCTTCGGCTCAGGGCCTGTTGTTCAGGCTTCGATACTTCCACTTTTTACATCGGAATAGGTGGTTGGTTATCACTTAGTAAAATACCTGTTAGCACAATGGTTAACAGTTACAAAATACACAGGACTCGTCTACAAGTCAACTCTGGCTTGGCCCTATTGTCCAAGCCTTAGCGCTTCACCCCGAGAGTCCCCTTGCAAGCAGCCAGGACCAACACACGCCGCAAACATTCCAGCGGCTGCCAAAGGTTAAAATCCCACGCGCAGCGCCACGTGGCAGGCAGCGGTTAAAGCCGAGTTGGGCAGAAAAGGAGCTAAATGGGGAACACGCAGTTGGAGAAAGCATCTGATTGAGTACTTGCTCACGAGGCAAAGAAAACATCCCCAAAGGGGCAGGGACGCTGGAGGCGACCACAGCCCAGGTGACAGGGAGATCCCCTGCCCAGGAGGGCTTTCTCTCGCCTCTTTGCCGGACCGCTGCCGCTACTCCTCCCGCTCGCTCTTGCCTCGCAGGTCCTTCTGCACGCGGTGGATGTCTCTCCCTTCTTCTCCACGACCAACTGCTGCAAGAGCAGGAGAATGCCATCAGGTCTGAGAGCGACGACGGTCCTGGGTGAGAGCTGGCCACAGCACCACCTGAACACCGGCCGCCCTCACACAGCCCTATACCCCCGCCCCCCCGAAAAAACCTCACAGATCGGCTTTTCTTACCCAATCGGTGCTCCGGTGCTGCCACACGTGGAGTCGCGGCGGGCGCTGGAGCTGGGCTCGGAGTCGGGCACTCTGGGCAAACGGAGCTGGGCATGCAGAGCGGCGGCCACCGAGGCTGCGCCCCTGCTTACAGGGGGCTCGAGCCGCTGCCGGGACTGCAAAGTGCCCGGGACTGCAGGGCACGGGCCAGGCCCCGACTTACAGGGCAGCCCCGGTCCCAAAGGCCCACGAGGCCCGTCCTCTCCGCTACAGGGGCACCCTGACCCGCACCCCGCTAACAGGGCCGCCACCCCACACAAGGCGCCAGCCAAGCACTATCGAGAGTGCTGGGCGCTGTCTGCCCTGAAGGCAGGTGAATCGGCAGCAGCGGCCCTTTCCCAAGAGGTTCTGGGGGCTGGGGAAGCAGAACTTCCCGAGGGGGGTTCCTCATCGCTTGGGAGAAGCTGCCGCGTCACTGCGGAGCAGCTGGTTGCAAGGGGCTGGCGGCTGAGGCCCACCCGTGCTGCCTGTCCCCCTAAATCTCCCCCTGCCCTGCCGTACCCCTGTCCCCTCTCCCTCTATGCTTTAAGCCCCCAGGCCGCCGGGCACCACCAGGTGAGAAAATGGGGTCTGAGGCGGCTCAGGCCGGGGCAGGGGGCAGGAGGGAGGGCCAGGGGCCAGAGCACGCTGAGGGAAGGTCCCTCAGGCGGCCGGCTTCCCCGTCGTCCAGGCAGAGGAGCTGGCGCCCGACCGCGCCATCCTTCCAGGCACCAGCTCCCGGAGAAGGAAGAGGCATCCGTGGCCTGCGGAAGAAACTACGAGGCGAGGGCAAGCGAGAGGAGGAGCGGCACGCTGAAACCGGGGAAAGAGAAAGGGGCTGCGGGCAAAGGGCCCTCCCTGTCCCACGGCTGCTGTGGGACAAGAGCATCCTGGGCGCTTTTGGGAGGGTCTCGAGGACTCTGGGGCAGGTACTTGGCTCAGGGCCGTTCCCTGCGTTTCTAGAGGCTACCGCGGTTCTCGGTGAAGGGGACACAACTGCCGAGCCTTTGCCCTCGAAGGCCGGGGGCCGCAGACGCCCGCTCGCTACCCGCTCCTCCTGCCGAGGGCGGGGGACGGGCACAACCCTGCTTACAGGGCCGTCGGGTCAGAGGGCTCCACGGCTCGTGGCACTCGCCCCGAGTACGGGGCCGGCACGCTGGCAGGTCGCCAGCAGGACAGGCAGCCACCCAGGCCCAGAGAGCGGGCGGGTCACGCGTCGGCCGTGCTACGACCGCGCGGCTTGGCTCCGTCCTTGGAAAGGAGGGGCCAGCCGGGACTCGCCCTCCGCTCGCGGGCTCAGCGGGGACCGACCCCCTGTTGCTGCACGGAGCCCCTCTTTCCCTCCCGGGAAGTTTAAGCTAAGTACGCTGCAGCGATTTCAACAGGGGCCTAAACAAGAAGCTCCTTCACTCGCTCACTCGCACCGACGCGGACACAGGCAGGCACACGGACACGGACAGGGGGAAAGAAAACTTCCCAGGAGAGAGAGCGAGCTCTGTGCAGCCAATGTCTGGGGAGCCGTCCCCTCCCGCGAGCAAGAGAGCAGAGCCTCGGACCTGTCCCCCCGGACGCACGGAGCCCAGAGGGACTCAACGTGCCACGGGCCTTCGCGGGGGACCAAGGGACAAGTGCCGCGACGCGCCCCGACTCCAGGGGGTCACGCTGGCCAGGCCGCCAGCAGGCAGAAGGCCGCCAGGGCCGGGGAAACAGCCCTCCCCTGCCTACAGGGCGGGCTTGGGGGCCAGAGAGCCCCATTTGCCCCTCGGTGCGGGGACAGTGCCGCTCTCTCCTTACAGGGTCGCCCCTCTCTCCGGGCAGCCAAACCGTCGGGGCAAGGGGGCAAAAGGCCAGAGACCCGAGCCCTGCTTACAGGGAGGTCACCCGGCGCAGCGCCGGCCAGGACACCAAAGGTGCCGGCAACGGTGCCGTGGGGAGGCCCCTTTGCCCTGAGCTCCCCCCTCTCCCCCCAGCCCTCTCTTCAGCCCGCCGCTCCTCCTCTCCCTCGCTCTGGCCTCGCAGCTCCTTCACGATGCCTTGTCTTGCTTCTCGAGGAGCTGGTGCTCGGAAGGAAGGCGCAGCCAGGCGCCAGCTCCCCCACCCGGAGGACAGAGCAGAGGCCCCGGCCCCGCTGCCAGGCCCCCCCCCGCGCCCAAGTTACAGGCCGGCCGGCCTGGCTGCGGCTCACCACCACGGCGCGCTTTAGGAGCTCCGCTTCCCGCCCCGGCCGCAGAGACGGCGCCGCTCACCCCCCTTAGAGGGTTGCCACCTGCCCGGCAGCCTGACCACGGGGTGACGTGGCAAAAGGCCGGCAAAAACCCAAAGACCCGAGCCCTGCTTACAGGGGGGTCACCCGGCACAAAGCCGGCCAGGGCACCGAAGGTCCTGGCGACACGCTGGTGCGACCACAGCCCCGGTGACAGGGAGGTCCCTTTGCCCAGAGTGCCCTTCTCCTGCCTCCTCTTGCTGCCCAGACTTCCTCCGCTCTTGGCCTGCAGCGGTACAGGACGGAGACCTCCACGCTGCTCCGCTGCCTGCTGCAAGGGCAGGAGGATGCCGTCAGGTCCGAGAGCGATGCTGGTCCCCGGCGAGAGCTGGCCACAGCACCACCCGAACCCCGGCCGCCCTCCCACCACCCACCCCGCGAAAAAACCTCGCAGATCGGCTTTCCTCACCCAGTCGGTGCTCCAGTGCTTCGTGCAGGGACCGTGACAGGCTCTCATCTGCAATGGGCTCCTGGCAGCGTCCGGCGGCTCCTGGCAGCGTCCGTCAGGGCCTGGACCCTCCTCAGCCCCTGAGGTGATGGCGGTCCCTCCTCATGCAGCTCCAGTCCCCCCCCATGCGCCCTGACGCAGGTCTGCTGCCCCTCCTAGGCGACGGCACTGGCCCCCCACCCTGCAGCAGCTTTGATCCCCTGCCAAGGTGGCTCCAATCCCTCGGCCCCGAGTCGATCCATTTCTTGCTGAGGCAGCGCCGACTTGCGCTCCCCTTTCCCTCAGGCGGCCGCTCCGCCCCTCACAGCGGCGCTTTGCCCAGAGCGCGCTTCTCTTTCTTCCGCTTGCTGCCCAGACTTCCTTCGCTGCTCCTCCTGCTAACCCTTGCCTTGCACGGCCTTCCGCATGCGGTGGATGTCTCTCCCTTCTCCACCACCAAGTGCTGCAAGAGCAGGAGGGTGCCGTCAGGCCTGAGAGGGACGACGGTCCCCGGCGAGAGCCTGACACGGCACCACCCGAACCCCGGCCGCCCTCCCACACCACTATTCCTCTATACCCCCCCCCAAAAAAAAAAACCTCACAGATCGGCTTTTCTTACCCAATCGGTGCTCCGGTGCTGCCACACGTGGAGTCGCGGCCGGCGCTGGAGCTGGGCTCGGAGTCGGGCACTCTGGGCAAATGGAGCTGGGCATGCAAAACGGTGGCCACCGAGGCTGCGCCCCTGCTTACAGGGGGCTCGAGCCGCTGCCGGGACTGCAAAGTGCCCGGGACTGCAGGGCACGGGCCAGGCCCCAACTTACAGGGCAGCCCCGGTCCCAAAGGCCCACGAGGCCCCTCCTCTCCGCTACAGGGGCGCCCTGACCCGCACCCCGCTAACAGGGCCGCCACCCCACACAAGGCGCCAGCCAAGCACTATCGAGAGTGCTGGGCGCTGTCTGCCCTGAAGGCAGGTGAATCGGCAGCAGCGGCCATTTCCCAAGAGGTTCTGGGGGCTGGGGAAGCAGAACTTCCCGAGGGGGGTTCCTCATCGCTTGGGAGAAGCTGCCGCGTCACTGCGGAGCAGCTGGTTGCAAGGGGCTGGCGGCTGAGGCCCACCCGTGCTGCCTGTCCCCCTAAATCTCCCCCTGCCCTGCCGTACCCCTGTCCCCTCTCCCTCTATGCTTTAAGCCCCCAGGCCGCCGGGCACCACCAGGTGAGAAAATGGGGTCTGAGGCGGCTCAGGCCGGGGCAGGGGGCAGGAGGGAGGATAGAGGGCCGGGGGCCAGAGCACGCTGAGGGAAGGTCCCTCAGGCGGCCGGCTTCCCCGTCGTCCAGGCAGAGGAGCTGGCGCCCGACCGCGCCGTCCTTCCAGGCACCAGCTCCCGGAGAAGGAAGAAGGAAGAGGCATCCGTGGCCTGCGGAAGAAACTACGAGGCGAGGGCAAGCGAGAGGAGGAGCGGCACGCTGAAACCGGGGAAAGAGAAAGGGGCTGCGGGCAAAGGGCCCTCCCTGTCCCACGGCTGCTGTGGGACAAGAGCGTCCTGGGCAACTCTGGGAGGGTCTCGAGGACTCTGGGGCAGGTACTTGGCTCAGGGCCGTTCCCTGCGTTTCTAGAGGCTACCGCGGTTCTCGGTGAAGGGGACACAACTGCCGAGCCTTTGCCCTCGAAGGCCGGGGGCCGCAGACGCCCGCTCGCTACCCGCTCCTCCTGCCGAGGGCGGGGGACGGGCACAACCCTGCTTACAGGGCCGTCGGGTCAGAGGGCTCCACGGCTCGTGGCACTCGCCCCGAGTACGGGGCTGGCACGCTGGCAGGTCGCCAGCAGGACAGGCAGCCACCCAGGCCCAGAGAGCGGGCGGGTCATGCGGCTTGGCTCTGTCCTTGGAAAGGAGGGGCCAGCCGGGACTCGCCCTCCGCTCGCGGGCTCAGCGGGGACCGACCCCCTGTTGCTGCACGGAGCCCCTCTTTCCCTCCCGGGAAGTTTAAGCTAAGTACGCTGCAGCGATTTCAACAGGGGCCTAAACAAGAAGCTCCTTCACTCGCTCACTCGTACCGACGCGGACACAGGCAGGCACACGGACACGGACAGGGGGAAAGAAAACTTCCCAGGAGAGAGAGCGAGCTCTGTGCAGCCAATGTCTGGGGAGCCGTCCCCTCCCGCGAGCAAGAGAGCAGAGCCTCGGACCTGCCCCCCCGGACGCACGGAGCCCAGAGGGACTCAACGTGCCACGGGCCTTCGCGGGGGACCAAGGGACAAGTGCCGCGACGCGCCCCGACTCCAGGGGGTCACGCTGGCCAGGCCGCCAGCAGGCAGAAAGCCGCCAGGGCCGGGGAAACAGCCCTCCCCTGCCTACAGGGCGGGCTTGGGGGCCAGAGAGCCCCATTTGCCCCTCGGTGCGGGGACGGTGCCGCTCTCTCCTTACAGGGTCGCCCCTCTCTCCGGGCAGCCAAACCGTCGGGGCAAGGGGGCAAAAGGCCAGAGACCCGAGCCCTGCTTACAGGGAGGTCACCCGGCGCAGCGCCGGCCAGGACACCAAAGGTGCCGGCAACGGTGCCGTGGGGAGGCCCCTTTGCCCTGAGCTCCCCCCTCTCCCCCCAGCCCTCTCTTCAGCCCGCCGCTCCTCCTCTCCCTCGCTCTGGCCTCGCAGCTCCTTCACGATGCCTTGTCTTGCTTCTCGAGGAGCTGGTGCTCGGAAGGAAGGCGCAGCCAGGCGCCAGCTCCCCCACCCGGAGGACAGAGCAGAGGCCCCGGCCCCGCTGCCAGGCCCCCCCCCGCGCCCAAGTTACAGGCCGGCCGGCCTGGCTGCGGCTCACCACCACGGCGTGCTTCAGGAGCTCCGCTTCCCGCCCCGGCCGCAGAGACGGCGCCGCTCACCCCCCTTAGAGGGTTGCCACCTGCCCGGCAGCCTGACCACGGGGTGACGTGGCAAAAGGCCGGCAAAAACCCAAAGACCCGAGCCCTGCTTACAGGGGGGTCACCCGGCACAAAGCCGGTCAGGGCACCAAACGTCTTGGCGACACGCTGGTGCGACCACAGCCCCGGTGACAGGGAGGTCCCTTTGCCCAGAGCGCCCTTCTCCTTCCTCCTCTTGCTGCCCAGACTTCCTCCGCGCCTCGTCCCGCTCCCTCTTGGCCTGCAGCGGTACAGGACGGAGACCTCCACGCCGCTCCGCAGCCTGCTGCAAGGGCAGGAGGATGCCGTCAGGTCCGAGAGCGATGCTGGTCCCCGGCGAGAGCTGGCCACAGCACCACCCGAACCCCGGCCGCCCTCCCACCACCACCACCATCCCCCCTCCCCGCGAAAAAAACTCACAGATTGGCTTTCCTCACCCAGTCCATGCTCCAGCACTTCCTGCAGGGATGTCTACGACGGGCGCTTTTCTCCTCCGGGCTCCTGGCCGCGTTCAGCGAGGCTTGGACCCTCCACCGCCCCTGAGGCGATGGCCGTCCCTCCTCAGGCAGCTCCAGTCCCCTCTCACCGGTCCTGAGGAAGCTCCGCTCCCCCACCCCCCGCCGTTGACGACACTCCCCCCGCCAGGTGATGACACCACCCCACTTCCCCCCACCAGGCGACGACACTGCTCCCCCCCCCTCCCCCGCCGAGGCGACGACACTGCTCCCCCCCCCTCCCCCGCCGAGGCGACGACACTGCTCCACCCCCCCCCCCGCCGAGGCGACGACACTGCTCCACCCCCCCCCCCGCCGAGGCGACGACACTGCTCCACCCCCCCCCCCGCCGAGGCGACGACACTGCTCCACCCCCCCCCCCGCCGAGGCGACGACACTGCTCCCCCCCCCTCCCCCGCCGAGGCGACGACACTGCTCCCCCCCCCTCCCCCGCCGAGGCGACGACACTGCTCCCCCCCCCCGCCGAGGCGACGACACCGACCCCCTCTCCAAGGCGCCTCCCGTCCCGTCCCCCCCCCCCTGTTCCCAAGTCGATCCGGTACTTCCCCAGGCAGGTTCGACTCCTGCTCGCCCCTTCCCCGGGCAGGTCCCCCTCAGGCGACCGCTCCGCCCCTCACAGCGGCGCTTTGTTCAGAGCGCCCTTCTCTTTCCTCTTGCTGCCCAGACTTCTTCCGCTGCTCCTCCCGCTCGCTCTTGCCTCGCAGGTCCTTCCACACGCAGTGGACATCTCTCCCTTCTCCGCCACCAGCTGCTGCAAGGGCAGTAGTGTGCCGTCAGGTCTGAGAAGGACGCCTGTCCCCGACGAGAAGTGCCCACAGCACCACCCGAACCCCGGCCGCCCTCCAACCCCCCCTTCCCCCCCGAAAAAAACCTCACAGATCGGCTTTTCTCACCAGAGCCGGTGCTCCAGCACTTCCTGCAGGGACGACTGCGCCGGGCACTCGTCTGCTCCAGGCACCTTGCCGCGCCTGGCGGGTCCAGGACTCTCCTGAGCCCCTCAGACAATGGCGCTCGCCCCCCCACAGGCGACTCGGGTCCACCCCCGCCCGCCCCGAGCCGAGCCGAGCCGATGAGGTCCCCGCCGAGGCGGCGCCGATCGCCGAGCAGCCTTTTCCGGGGGCGCCGCTCCCGCTCCTCTCAGGCGGCCGCGCGGCGCCTCACTGCTGCGCGCGCCGTTCCCGCCCTTCGCCTCAGGCGAAAGCTCCGCCCCTCACGTCGGCGCGCGGCGTTCCCGCCCGCCGAAAGCGTCGGGGGCGTGCCGAAAGCGTCGGGGGCGTGCCGAAAGCGTCGGGGGCGTGCCGAAAGCGTCGGGGGCGTGCCGAAAGCGTCGGGGGCGTGCCGAAAGCGTCGGGGGCGTGCCGAAAGCGTCGGGGGCGTGCCGAAAGCGTCGGGGGCGTGCCGAAAGCGTCGGGGGCGTGCCGAAAGCGTCGGGGGCGTGCCGAAAGCGTCGGGGGCGTGCCGAAAGCGTCGGGGGCGTGCCGAAAGCGTCGGGGGCGTGCCGAAAGCGTCGGGGGCGTGCCGAAAGCGTCGGGGGCGTGCCGAAAGCGTCGGGGGCGTGCCGAAAGCGTCGGGGGCGTGCCGAAAGCGTCGGGGGCGTGCCGAAAGCGTCGGGGGCGTGCCGAAAGCGTCGGGGGCGTGCCGAAAGCGTCGGGGGCGTGCCGAAAGCGTCGGGGGCGTGCCGAAAGCGTCGGGGGCGTGCCGAAAGCGTCGGGGGCGTGCCGAAAGCGTCGGGGGCGTGCCGAAAGCGTCGGGGGCGTGCCGAAAGCGTCGGGGGCGTGCCGAAAGCGTCGGGGGCGTGCCGAAAGCGCCGGGGGCGTGCCGAAAGCGTCGGGGGCGTGCCGAAAGCGTCGGGGGCGTGCCGAAAGCGTCGGGGGCGTGCCGAAAGCGTCGGGGGCGTGCCGAAAGCGTCGGGGGCGTGCCGAAAGCGTCGGGGGCGTGCCGAAAGCGTCGGGGGCGTGCCGAAAGCGTCGGGGGCGTGCCGAAAGCGTCGGGGGCGTGCCGAAAGCGTCGGGGGCGTGCCGAAAGCGTCGGGGGCGTGCCGAAAGCGTCGGGGGCGTGCCGAAAGCGTCGGGGGCGTGCCGAAAGCGTCGGGGGCGTGCCGAAAGCGTCGGGGGCGTGCCGAAAGCGCCGGGGGCGTGCCGAAAGCGCCGGGGGCGTGCCGAAAGCGCCGGGGGCGTGCCGAAAGCGCCGGGGGCGTGCCGAAAGCGCCGGGGGCGTGCCGAAAGCGCCGGGGGCGTGCCGAAAGCGCCGGGGGCGTGCCGAAAGCGCCGGGGGCGTGCCGAAAGCGCCGGGGGCGTGCCGAAAGCGCCGGGGGCGTGCCGAAAGCGCCGGGGGCGTGCCGAAAGCGCCGGGGGCGTGCCGAAAGCGCCGGGGGCGTGCCGAAAGCGCCGGGGGCGTGCCGAAAGCGCCGGGGGCGTGCCGAAAGCGCCGGGGGCGTGCCGAAAGCGCCGGGGGCGTGCCGAAAGCGCCGGGGGCGTGCCGAAAGCGCCGGGGGCGTGCCGAAAGCGCCGGGGGCGTGCCGAAAGCGCCGGGGGCGTGCCGAAAGCGCCGGGGGCGTGCCGAAAGCGCCGGGGGCGTGCCGAAAGCGCCGGGGGCGTGCCGAAAGCGCCGGGGGCGTGCCGAAAGCGCCGGGGGCGTGCCGAAAGCCGAGATACAGGAGCAGGGGCGGCCTGAGCTCGGGCACAGCGTAGAGGCGGGATTACCAGGAGGGAGGGAAATGGGCAGGCAGGCACATGGAGCGGCAGACAGGCTCGCCGAGGATAACAATGCCTGGGAACTGGCCAGAGAAAGCTGTGGGCAAAAAGAGACCCCAAAGCCGATCTGAAACAAGAACTGAACAAGGAAAATAACAGCGCTAGGTTACAGGAGAGAAAGGGAGGATGAAACAAAGGAAGGAGAGAGAGCAGGACCAAGCATCTGGAAGAAAGAAAAAGGGAGAGCTAGAAGAAGACACAAGAGGGAGTGGGAGCAGGAACGAACGAGAGCAGAAGTACAGGGAAGAAAAAACCAACAAAAATCATAGCAGCATGGGATAGAGAGGGGGCCAGGGGACAGCCCAAAACGTCCAAGAGGGGCAACAGGGCCCGAGGGTCCGCGACTCACCGCAGCTGTCGCTCTCAGCGCTGCCAGGAAAAATTTGCCAATTCAGACCCTTCTTTCTCCTTCTCTCCTCCCTTCCTTTTCTGGAGGTGCAGTCGCTCAGCTGCCCTCCACCTCAAAGAACACGCGGGTGTCTCTCGGCTCTTACAAAACGCAGCTTCCTGCACGTGTGGCCTCGCTCGCACGCTGCGCGGCCGTACCGCGCTCTGGGTGACGCGCACGGACCCTGATCGCACGCTGGCGGTCCGGCCCGCTGTGGACTGTACAGAGGGCTCCTGCCTCGCCCAGAGAGGCAGGCTCTCTCTTCCTGCAGTGGAAGGCAGCTGCTGCCCACATGCCCTTGATTTTCTTCTTTCCCTTTCTCAGGCCTCTGCAGCTTCAGCTGTGGCAGCTCCTGTCCACAGCCAGAAAACGTCCCAGGGGCCTGTCCCTTCTCACCTCTCTGCTGCGAGGAGCACAAGGGCAGGCAGAGAACCCCACACAGTTCTGAAGTGGGTCCAGTCGACAGCATCCCCAGGGAAGGAACAGGCAAGCACGGCCCCGGTGAGGCCTCTGGGAGAAGGTGAAGCGACTGCCGTTATTCCCGTAGATCGCCCCTGGCCGGAGCCCCCCTTCCACAGGGGCTCCTGCGGAGGCGCCAAGGGCCGGCTTGCCGCCATCCCCGCGGGGCTCGGGGGTGACCTGGGGCTACGGGACGGGATTCAGGGTAGAGGTGCGAGACCTGGGGCCAGGACACGGTGCGGGCAAGGCCAGTGCCAGCTCAAGGGGAGCTCTGGCAAGCTGGGGAGGCACCCGGCACCAACCCCCGGGGGACACCCATCTTCTTCCCCTCTGCCTTTGTCCCAGCCCTCGGGTAACTCCCTGGGGCTCCCCCGGCCCGGTTCACCTCCAGGAGAGCCGAGGCCTGACACAGCAGGCGGTGTGAAGCTTCCTGCCCCACCGCTGCCGTGTGGCCAGCGGGCAGGAGGGGCCCCCACACCTGCCAAAGGGGCGGGCCGGCCTCACCGGCGGCCTCGGCCCTCGCCCACCACCAGGAATCACGCCCAGCAAGCCTCACGCTGCGGCAGCAGGAAGGCGGCTCTGGCGGTGCCGCACACCTGTGCGGGGCCGGCGCTGCAGTCCTGCCCTTCGCGCACCGAGCGCCCGCCGGCAGCGTGACGTGGGGCGGCGGCGGCATTTCCTTACCAGGAGGGGGCACCGAGCGTGGCCGCACCCCCCCACGGGCATCGGAGCATCGCACTGACGTTGCTGGCGGGCGGCAGCGTGGGGCACGGGGCCACCTCTGTGTCGCCCACCGACAGCACCGTGTGGCGTTTGCCAGGCAGCGGCGGTGAGCGCGGGCGAGCGCCACCCCCCGCGCGAGCGGCGGCCGAGCGGCACGTCACTGCGCACACGCTCTCGAGGAACGGGCACGACGCTTGGCGGGGAGCAGCTGGAAGCCCCCGGGAACCCACGTGAAAGCGGCAACAAAACTATCCCTCGTGCTGCGCCACAGGGGCCGCGGCGGTAGCGAGGACTGCGCCGCGCTACGGGCGCCCACGAGCGGTGCGGCTGCCTGGCAGCCGAGTCTGCAGAACCTACAGCTCCTGGCACGCGCTGGCCAACGCGGCACGGCCGCCTGCACGCCAAGCGCTGTAAGACCCCGCATCCCAGCGTGACCCAGGGAACCAACGCGGCTGGCCAGAAACCCCACACGCCAGGACCACAGCTCCCGCTGGGTTGCGAGAGGCAGTTTTCTCTGCTTTCTGACCCTGCAGCAACACCGTTGCTCACCCCTCCGAACCCCCACCAGTGCACCCAGAAGCCTCACCACCGGCTCGGGGCAGCCCCTGCCACCACCTCCAACGCTGCCACCCTGCAGGCACCGCCATCCTCCCCAGGAGCTGCCAGCTGATGGCACGGCTCCACTCACCTTCTCCCTCGGTGCAGCCAGGGCCCAGCAATGCTCAGCGACTGCTCTGCTCCTCCCTTGGTTGACACCGACCCCTCCGACGGCTGCCTTGCTCTTAACAGCAGCACCCGCCCCTCCACCCGGAGCAAGCCCTTTACAGGGAGGGGCCGCTGCCATCAGCCTCACTGCCCACACCTGGGGCCCCTCCAGCCCCAGCCCACAGCTGGAGGCCATCACCCACCCCCACAGAGCATCATCACCCCTCCCAGCCCCTCACCTGGGGCAAAGGAAGCACAAAAGGCAGCCGGCAGCCAGCAAGTGTTTATTCAGTCACACACAGAACAAGTCCCAGAAGGGAGTGAGTCTGCTCCGGGGCTCAGGGCCCCTAATGCTGCCCCTGCCCCTGGCACACCTTGGCGCTTGTTCCCGGAGCCACGCTCCTCAGTCCAGCCGGGAACAGTCAGTCGGTTCCTGGAGCAACAAGCTGCAGGGCAGAGCTGGAAACTGCCAAACATGAGGAGCAAGATGCAGGACACAAGAAGACAGAAGAAAGGTGGCAGCTAGCTGACTAGTACAGGGGTAGAGAGAAAACAAGAGATGAGCAATGGGGCGGTGAGAGGATGGGGACAGGGAACCCAACGTGGATATGCAGAAAAAAAAGCAGCAGGGAGAGAAGAAAACAGGCAGCAGAAAGAAGGAGGAGGAGCAGGACAGAAACCAACAAAGAAGGACGAGGAGCAGCATAGAGATGCAGAAAAAAAAAAAGCTGGGATGGGTGGCACAACAGACATGGAGGGGAAAAAAAAAAAGGGGGGGAGCAGGGAGCTAGACCAAGCAAGATGGAAGAAAGACCAAAAAGCTCCAGAGAACAGGGCACAGAGGGAGGAAAAAGCAACAGCGATGGGGAGTCAGGACAGCAAACCATGGGAAGGAACACAAAACAAATCACATCGCTACATGTGACAGGGCAGAGAAGGAAGAATTAGGAAACAGGGACAGAGACACAGAAAAAAAGAGACCTGGAGCCAAAAACTAATCCTGATGCATACAGAAAGAAGGGGGGTGGGGGTGGGGGGGTGTATTCTAAAACAGGGGAAACAGAGACAGAGAGATGGAGAAAAGACAAAAGCAACAGACTACAAGGCATCGAGAGAGGAATTACTGAATAGTAACACGAGCGCCAGCCAGAAACAGGCCACAAAGCAGCAAAGATCACAGGGGGTACGGGGCACAGAGGAAGGAATTCACAGACCCGGCACAAGGAGCCAGACAGAGAGAGAGCGAGGCAAAAATTAAATGGTGAAAAGAGACAGACCGCAGGGCAGAGGGAGGAATTGATAAACAGGGACAGGGCACCCGACAGAGCATGATGGAGAACAGGGAAAAAAAAAAATAGCAGCAAGCTACAGGGAAGAGGGAGGAATTAAAGAACAGTGACTGGAAGACAGACAGCGACACATGGAGAGAGAGAAGACAAAAGAGCGATGGGCAACAAGATGGATAGGGAGGAAATGAAAAACAGCAGAAGGGAGTCAGCCAGAGAGAAAGACACCGAGGAAAAAGGCCAGACAGTCTATGAGGGACGGAGGTAGGAATGAAAAACGGGGGACAGGGAGCAGGAAAGAGAGAGATGGAGATCGCAGGGAATAGCAGCGGGTGCAGGAAGAAGAAAGGGGCATCAATAGGAACAGGGAGCTGGACAGAGAGGGATGGAGAAAGGCAACAAGAGCGGCAGGGTACAGGGCAGAGAAAGGGAAGACCTACAAGATGGGGACAGGGAGATGCTCCAAGCAAGACGGAAGATACAGGTGAGCAAAAAAAGTTGAGCAGCACCAGAAAGAGAGGAGTCTAGGAGAAAGACAGGGAGGGACCAGGCCACACAAGAGGGATGAGAGGGGCCCAAGAGCTCGGGACTTACTGCAGTTCTCCGCGCTGCCAGGAGAATTTGACAGGTCAGACTCCTCCTTCTGTTTGCCTTCTCCCTTCCTCTTCTACAGCTCCAGGTGCCTGGCTGTCCTCCACTTATGAGAATATGTAGGTGTCTCACAGCTCTTACGAGATGAGGCCTGCTAGACACAGAACCTCATTCAATCACACACTACGTGCAGGAGTAGGACAGAGGAAAGAGAGAGAAACCGAGAAGTGAGGAGCAGAACGGAAGGATCGAGAGAGAAATGGACTGAGGAGTGATGCAAAAGGTACAGAACAAGCAGTCAGAAGTGCAGACAGAAAAAGAAAAGGGAGCAGCAAGACAAGAGAGAGAAAGTGAGAGAGAAAGGGGGAGCAAGGCAGAAGAAAAGAAAGAAAAGATATAGAGAAGAAGAAAAAAAAAATCACAGCATGGGAAAGAGAAGGGCGGGAAGGGACTGGGACATACAAGGGGGGCGACAGGGCCCCGAGGGCCCGGGACTCACCGCGGCTCTCGCTCCCGGCACTGCCGGGAGAACTGGACAGGTCAGATGCTTCTTTCTCCTTCCTTCCTCCTGCCCCTCCTCTTCTTCTGAAACTCCACTCGCCCGGCTGACCTCCCCCTAAAAGAATACGCGGGTGTCTCTCGGCTCTTACAAGACGTGGCTTCCGACACACGCAGCCTCGCTCGCTCGCTCGCTCCGCGGCCGTTCCGCGCCTGGGTCCGGCCCGCTGCGGACTGTGCAGAGGGCTCCTCGCTCACCCGGAGAGGCAGGCGCTCTCCTCCTGCAGGGCGAGGCGGCTGCTGCCCACATGCCCTTGACGTTCTCCTTCCTTCCCTTTCTCCGGCCCCTCCAGCTCCAGCCGCGGCGGCTCCCGCCCCGCTGCCCGCGGCCGGGAAGGCTCGGCTCCGCCCGTCCCTTCTGGCCCCCGAGCCGTGAGAAGCGCCAGGCCGGGCAGAGACACCCCACGCCAGCCCGAGCTGGGCGCAGCCGGCGGCATCCCCGGGGCAGGAACGGACACGCGCGGCCCCAGCGCGGCCTCGGGAGGGGGCACGGAGGCGGCAGGGACCCTTATTGCCGCGGACCGGACCGGCCGCAGCCCCAACACTCACCTCCGCCGCGCACGCGCACTCCCGGGAGACGCCGCCGCCGCGCATGCGCACCCCCGGGCCGGGGGCACACCGCGTCTCGGGGAGCCGCGGGCAGCCCGCGGGAAACCGCCACAAAACCGCGTCTCGGGCCGCGCCGCGGGGCCGCGCCGGTACCGAGGGCTGTGCCGTGCCGCGCGCGCCCGCCAGCGCCGCAGCTGCGGGGAACCGAGAGCGCAGAAACTGCAGCTCCCGGCGTGCCCCGGGGAGCCAACATGGCCGACCGGAAGCCCCCTGCACCTGACTACGGCTCCCGCCGCGCCGCCCGCGCACCCGGAAGCCCGGCCGAGCGCAGCCCCGCGCGGCTCCGGGCAGCGCCGCCGCCGCCCGGCCCCGACGCGGAGCGGCCTCCGCCCCCGGTCCCGCCGCACCTTTCCCCGCAGCCGCCCGGCCCCGCTCCTGCCTCGGCTCGCACCGGCTCCTCCTCCAGCACCGGCCCCGGACAGGGAGGGGTCGCTGCCTGCAGCCTCCCTGCCCGCCCCTGCGGCTCCTCCGGCCCGGCCCACGCTCCCCCCCCCCCCCCCCCGGTAACTATAGCGACCAGCACCGTTAATAAACGCCGGAGATGCCCGTCGCTCCTCCGAGCTCACGCTCTATGGGCCGCCGGTCCTCCGGTCGCGGGGCCGCCGCCGCGCACGCGCACTCCGGGGGCCGCCCGGCGCAGCCGCACGCCGCAGGTCGCCTCTCCCCGCCGGGGGAACCTTCCCCGGGCAGCGGGAGCAGCCGCTGGGCGAGACCGCTCCGGTGCGCGGGCCGACGGGACCAACGCTGCCAAATCTTATAACCCCCCGGAGAGGGAGGAGCTCCGGCACGGCCGCAGCGCAGGGCAGCGCAGTCTCGCCTTGTGACCCAGAACTCAGCGGGGTGACCGAAGTGTCGGTCAGAGCAGCCTCAGGGCTCTTCGGACGGGTGGAAGGGGGAGGAAAGCCTGTGACAACGCGACACGGGAGCGCAGAGTTGCTTTAAGGACGAAACAGCGTAACTTCGGTCCCTGGGAGACCAGTACAGTAACTATTAAAAGCACACGTATTGTTAGATATTTTTCCTAAACTCACATTTATCCAATTTAGTTTTTCAAATCCTGGTGATAGCAGAAATAGTTTTTTAAAAAAACCCAGATAAATCCAGGAACATTTCTGCCCGCGTTCAGCCGCTCTTCTGGAGCGTACGCTAGGAGCTGGAGAACCCGAGCAAGCTGTCTGATTATATTTACGGCAGCTCTGGCCCCGACAGCTCCCCCGTCCGTCCCCTTGCCAGGAACTAGCGCCGCGGCGGCTACAGCTCAGCCCAAAGCCAAACCGACACCGACCTCGGCTCTGGAAAGCGCCACCTCATCTCCCCCCGTTTTGCTGATTAGGGATATCAATTCAACTCAGACACCGGAGTGAAAGGAGCAGGCGTATTTTATTAGAAATAACTAAATAACAGAAGAATATGGAAAACACGCAGTCAGGAAAGACGGAATAGTGCACTCACACAGATAGGAAAATACAGGGTAACGCATCAAATCCTGACTGCCTGAGAGAGAGGGAACAGCGATTAAAAAAGATCCCTCAGCACCTGCACCCGTTGCCATCACCCAGACCCGCAGGCAGCCCCGGTTACAGCGAGGGTTTGCAGAGCCTTTCCCGGCAAGTGGGAAACCCTACGCGGTGCGTCCACCCGTAGGTGAGGCCTCCAAAGTCGCTGTGAGCGGGTCCACCCTTCTATACCCCAAAATCGGCAAGCCAGAAGAGCTGGCACCTTGGTTTGGAGCGGAAATATCTGGTTTCAATCTCACATTAGATTCCCCCGGAGCCTGGCCAGGGCTCAGGGGAGAAGCTAAGGGAGCTCCTCTGCTTACCCAGGCAGACTAGGTGCAAGGGCTCACGTCAGGCCACAGGGCCAGACTACGGTCTCCACGACCCGGTTATTTTATCCCCACACAAAGAAAGATAAATGTACATTCAAGAGAGCCACGTCTTCCACACCTGTTTCACTAACGATGACATACTGAGTGAGCAGCTTCGGCTCAGGGCCTGTTGTTCAGGCTTCGATACTTCCACTTTTTACATCGGAATAGGTGGTTGGTTATCACTTAGTAAAATACCTGTTAGCACAATGGTTAACAGTTACAAAATACACAGGACTCGTCTACAAGTCAACTCTGGCTTGGCCCTATTGTCCAAGCCTTAGCGCTTCACCCCGAGAGTCCCCTTGCAAGCAGCCAGGACCAACACACGCCGCAAACATTCCAGCGGCTGCCAAAGGTTAAAATCCCACGCGCAGCGCCACGTGGCAGGCAGCGGTTAAAGCCGAGTTGGGCAGAAAAGGAGCTAAATGGGGAACACGCAGTTGGAGAAAGCATCTGATCGAGTACTTGCTCACGAGGCAAAGAAAACATCCCCAAAGGGGCAGGGACGCTGGAGGCGACCACAGCCCAGGTGACAGGGAGATCCCCTGCCCAGGAGGGCTTTCTCTCGCCTCTTTGCCGGACCGCTGCCGCTACTCCTCCCGCTCGCTCTTGCCTCGCAGGTCCTTCTGCACGCGGTGGATGTCTCTCCCTTCTTCTCCACGACCAACTGCTGCAAGAGCAGGAGAATGCCATCAGGTCTGAGAGCGACGACGGTCCTGGGTGAGAGCTGGCCACAGCACCACCTGAACACCGGCCGCCCTCACACAGCCCTATACCCCCGCCCCCCCGAAAAAACCTCACAGATCGGCTTTTCTTACCCAATCGGTGCTCCGGTGCTGCCACACGTGGAGTCGCGGCCGGCGCTGGAGCTGGGCTCGGAGTCGGGCACTCTGGGCAAACGGAGCTGGGCATGCAGAGCGGCGGCCACCGAGGCTGCGCCCCTGCTTACAGGGGGCTCGAGCCGCTGCCGGGACTGCAAAGTGCCCGGGACTGCAGGGCACGGGCCAGGCCCCGACTTACAGGGCAGCCCCGGTCCCAAAGGCCCACGAGGCCCCTCCTCTCCGCTACAGGGGCGCCCTGACCCGCACCCCGCTAACAGGGCCGCCACCCCACACAAGGCGCCAGCCAAGCACTATCGAGAGTGCTGGGCGCTGTCTGCCCTGAAGGCAGGTGAATCGGCAGCAGCGGCCCTTTCCCAAGAGGTTCTGGGGGCTGGGGAAGCAGAACTTCCCGAGGGGGGTTCCTCATCGCTTGGGAGAAGCTGCCGCGTCACTGTGGAGCAGCTGGTTGCAAGGGGCTGGCGGCTGAGGCCCACCCGTGCTGCCTGTCCCCCTAAATCTCCCCCTGCCCTGCCGTACCCCTGTCCCCTCTCCCTCTATGCTTTAAGCCCCCAGGCCGCCGGGCACCACCAGGTGAGAAAATGGGGTCTGAGGCGGCTCAGGCCGGGGCAGGGGGCAGGAGGGAGGGCCAGGGGCCAGAGCACGCTGAGGGAAGGTCCCTCAGGCGGCCGGCTTCCCCGTCGTCCAGGCAGAGGAGCTGGCGCCCGACCGCGCCGTCCTTCCAGGCACCAGCTCCCGGAGAAGGAAGAGGCATCCGTGGCCTGCGGAAGAAACTACGAGGCGAGGGCAAGCGAGAGGAGGAGCGGCACGCTGAAACCGGGGAAAGAGAAAGGGGCTGCGGGCAAAGGGCCCTCCCTGTCACCACGGCTGCTGTGGGACAAGAGCATCCTGGGCGCTTTTGGGAGGGTCTCGAGGACTCTGGGGCAGGTACTTGGCTCAGGGCCGTTCCCTGCGTTTCTAGAGGCTACCGCGGTTCTCGGTGAAGGGGACACAACTGCCGAGCCTTTGCCCTCGAAGGCCGGGGGCCGCAGACGCCCGCTCGCTACCCGCTCCTCCTGCCGAGGGCGGGGGACGGGCACAACCCTGCTTACAGGGCCGTCGGGTCAGAGGGCTCCACGGCTCGTGGCACTCGCCCCGAGTACGGGGCCGGCACGCTGGCAGGTCGCCAGCAGGACAGGCAGCCACCCAGGCCCAGAGAGCGGGCGGGTCACGCGTCGGCCGTGCTACGACCGCGCGGCTTGGCTCCGTCCTTGGAAAGGAGGGGCCAGCCGGGACTCGCCCTCCGCTCGCGGGCTCAGCGGGGACCGACCCCCTGTTGCTGCACGGAGCCCCTCTTTCCCTCCCGGGAAGTTTAAGCTAAGTACGCTGCAGCGATTTCAACAGGGGCCTAAACAAGAAGCTCCTTCACTCGCTCACTCGCACCGACGCGGACACAGGCAGGCACACGGACACGGACAGGGGGAAAGAAAACTTCCCAGGAGAGAGAGCGAGCTCTGTGCAGCCAATGTCTGGGGAGCCGTCCCCTCCCGCGAGCAAGAGAGCAGAGCCTCGGACCTGTCCCCCCGGACGCACGGAGCCCAGAGGGACTCAACGTGCCACGGGCCTTCGCGGGGGACCAAGGGACAAGTGCCGCGACGCGCCCCGACTCCAGGGGGTCACGCTGGCCAGGCCGCCAGCAGGCAGAAGGCCGCCAGGGCCGGGGAAACAGCCCTCCCCTGCCTACAGGGCGGGCTTGGGGGCCAGAGAGCCCCATTTGCCCCTCGGTGCGGGGACGGTGCCGCTCTCTCCTTACAGGGTCGCCCCTCTCTCCGGGCAGCCAAACCGTCGGGGCAAGGGGGCAAAAGGCCAGAGACCCGAGCCCTGCTTACAGGGAGGTCACCCGGCGCAGCGCCGGCCAGGACACCAAAGGTGCCGGCAACGGTGCCGTGGGGAGGCCCCTTTGCCCTGAGCTCCCCCCTCTCCCCCCAGCCCTCTCTTCAGCCCGCCGCTCCTCCTCTCCCTCGCTCTGGCCTCGCAGCTCCTTCACGATGCCTTGTCTTGCTTCTCGAGGAGCTGGTGCTCGGAAGGAAGGCGCAGCCAGGCGCCAGCTCCCCCACCCGGAGGACAGAGCAGAGGCCCCGGCCCCGCTGCCAGGCCCCCCCCCGCGCCCAAGTTACAGGCCGGCCGGCCTGGCTGCGGCTCACCACCACGGCGCGCTTTAGGAGCTCCGCTTCCCGCCCCGGCCGCAGAGACGGCGCCGCTCACCCCCCTTAGAGGGTTGCCACCTGCCCGGCAGCCTGACCACGGGGTGACGTGGCAAAAGGCCGGCAAAAACCCAAAGACCCGAGCCCTGCTTACAGGGGGGTCACCCGGCACAAAGCCGGCCAGGGCACCGAAGGTCCTGGCGACACGCTGGTGCGACCACAGCCCCGGTGACAGGGAGGTCCCTTTGCCCAGAGTGCCCTTCTCCTGCCTCCTCTTGCTGCCCAGACTTCCTCCGCTCTTGGCCTGCAGCCGTACAGGACGGAGACCTCCACGCTGCTCCGCTGCCTGCTGCAAGGGCAGGAGGATGCCGTCAGGTCCGAGAGCGATGCTGGTCCCCGGCGAGAGCTGGCCACAGCACCACCCGAACCCCGGCCGCCCTCCCACCACCCACCCCGCGAAAAAACCTCGCAGATCGGCTTTCCTCACCCAGTCGGTGCTCCAGTGCTTCGTGCAGGGACCGTGACAGGCTCTCATCTGCAATGGGCTCCTGGCAGCGTCCGGCGGCTCCTGGCAGCGTCCGTCAGGGCCTGGACCCTCCTCAGCCCCTGAGGTGATGGCGGTCCCTCCTCATGCAGCTCCAGTCCCCCCCCATGCGCCCTGACGCAGGTCTGCTGCCCCTCCTAGGCGACGGCACTGGCCCCCCACCCTGCAGCAGCTTTGATCCCCTGCCAAGGTGGCTCCAATCCCTCGGCCCCGAGTCGATCCATTTCTTGCTGAGGCAGCGCCGACTTGCGCTCCCCTTTCCCTCAGGCGGCCGCTCCGCCCCTCACAGCGGCGCTTTGCCCAGAGCGCGCTTCTCTTTCTTCCGCTTGCTGCCCAGACTTCCTTCGCTGCTCCTCCTGCTAACCCTTGCCTTGCACGGCCTTCCGCATGCGGTGGATGTCTCTCCCTTCTCCACCACCAAGTGCTGCAAGAGCAGGAGGGTGCCGTCAGGCCTGAGAGGGACGACGGTCCCCGGCGAGAGCCTGACACGGCACCACCCGAACCCCGGCCGCCCTCCCACACCACTATTCCTCTATACCCCCCCCCAAAAAAAAAAACCTCACAGATCGGCTTTTCTTACCCAATCGGTGCTCCGGTGCTGCCACACGTGGAGTCGCGGCCGGCGCTGGAGCTGGGCTCGGAGTCGGGCACTCTGGGCAAATGGAGCTGGGCATGCAAAACGGTGGCCACCGAGGCTGCGCCCCTGCTTACAGGGGGCTCGAGCCGCTGCCGGGACTGCAAAGTGCCCGGGACTGCAGGGCACGGGCCAGGCCCCAACTTACAGGGCAGCCCCGGTCCCAAAGGCCCACGAGGCCCCTCCTCTCCGCTACAGGGGCGCCCTGACCCGCACCCCGCTAACAGGGCCGCCACCCCACACAAGGCGCCAGCCAAGCACTATCGAGAGTGCTGGGCGCTGTCTGCCCTGAAGGCAGGTGAATCGGCAGCAGCGGCCATTTCCCAAGAGGTTCTGGGGGCTGGGGAAGCAGAACTTCCCGAGGGGGGTTCCTCATCGCTTGGGAGAAGCTGCCGCGTCACTGCGGAGCAGCTGGTTGCAAGGGGCTGGCGGCTGAGGCCCACCCGTGCTGCCTGTCCCCCTAAATCTCCCCCTGCCCTGCCGTACCCCTGTCCCCTCTCCCTCTATGCTTTAAGCCCCCAGGCCGCCGGGCACCACCAGGTGAGAAAATGGGGTCTGAGGCGGCTCAGGCCGGGGCAGGGGGCAGGAGGGAGGATAGAGGGCCGGGGGCCAGAGCACGCTGAGGGAAGGTCCCTCAGGCGGCCGGCTTCCCCGTCGTCCAGGCAGAGGAGCTGGCGCCCGACCGCGCCGTCCTTCCAGGCACCAGCTCCCGGAGAAGGAAGAAGGAAGAGGCATCCGTGGCCTGCGGAAGAAACTACGAGGCGAGGGCAAGCGAGAGGAGGAGCGGCACGCTGAAACCGGGGAAAGAGAAAGGGGCTGCGGGCAAAGGGCCCTCCCTGTCCCACGGCTGCTGTGGGACAAGAGCGTCCTGGGCAACTCTGGGAGGGTCTCGAGGACTCTGGGGCAGGTACTTGGCTCAGGGCCGTTCCCTGCGTTTCTAGAGGCTACCGCGGTTCTCGGTGAAGGGGACACAACTGCCGAGCCTTTGCCCTCGAAGGCCGGGGGCCGCAGACGCCCGCTCGCTACCCGCTCCTCCTGCCGAGGGCGGGGGACGGGCACAACCCTGCTTACAGGGCCGTCGGGTCAGAGGGCTCCACGGCTCGTGGCACTCGCCCCGAGTACGGGGCTGGCACGCTGGCAGGTCGCCAGCAGGACAGGCAGCCACCCAGGCCCAGAGAGCGGGCGGGTCATGCGGCTTGGCTCTGTCCTTGGAAAGGAGGGGCCAGCCGGGACTCGCCCTCCGCTCGCGGGCTCAGCGGGGACCGACCCCCTGTTGCTGCACGGAGCCCCTCTTTCCCTCCCGGGAAGTTTAAGCTAAGTACGCTGCAGCGATTTCAACAGGGGCCTAAACAAGAAGCTCCTTCACTCGCTCACTCGTACCGACGCGGACACAGGCAGGCACACGGACACGGACAGGGGGAAAGAAAACTTCCCAGGAGAGAGAGCGAGCTCTGTGCAGCCAATGTCTGGGGAGCCGTCCCCTCCCGCGAGCAAGAGAGCAGAGCCTCGGACCTGCCCCCCCGGACGCACGGAGCCCAGAGGGACTCAACGTGCCACGGGCCTTCGCGGGGGACCAAGGGACAAGTGCCGCGACGCGCCCCGACTCCAGGGGGTCACGCTGGCCAGGCCGCCAGCAGGCAGAAAGCCGCCAGGGCCGGGGAAACAGCCCTCCCCTGCCTACAGGGCGGGCTTGGGGGCCAGAGAGCCCCATTTGCCCCTCGGTGCGGGGACGGTGCCGCTCTCTCCTTACAGGGTCGCCCCTCTCTCCGGGCAGCCAAACCGTCGGGGCAAGGGGGCAAAAGGCCAGAGACCCGAGCCCTGCTTACAGGGAGGTCACCCGGCGCAGCGCCGGCCAGGACACCAAAGGTGCCGGCAACGGTGCCGTGGGGAGGCCCCTTTGCCCTGAGCTCCCCCCTCTCCCCCCAGCCCTCTCTTCAGCCCGCCGCTCCTCCTCTCCCTCGCTCTGGCCTCGCAGCTCCTTCACGATGCCTTGTCTTGCTTCTCGAGGAGCTGGTGCTCGGAAGGAAGGCGCAGCCAGGCGCCAGCTCCCCCACCCGGAGGACAGAGCAGAGGCCCCGGCCCCGCTGCCAGGCCCCCCCCCGCGCCCAAGTTACAGGCCGGCCGGCCTGGCTGCGGCTCACCACCACGGCGTGCTTCAGGAGCTCCGCTTCCCGCCCCGGCCGCAGAGACGGCGCCGCTCACCCCCCTTAGAGGGTTGCCACCTGCCCGGCAGCCTGACCACGGGGTGACGTGGCAAAAGGCCGGCAAAAACCCAAAGACCCGAGCCCTGCTTACAGGGGGGTCACCCGGCACAAAGCCGGTCAGGGCACCAAACGTCTTGGCGACACGCTGGTGCGACCACAGCCCCGGTGACAGGGAGGTCCCTTTGCCCAGAGCGCCCTTCTCCTTCCTCCTCTTGCTGCCCAGACTTCCTCCGCGCCTCGTCCCGCTCCCTCTTGGCCTGCAGCGGTACAGGACGGAGACCTCCACGCCGCTCCGCAGCCTGCTGCAAGGGCAGGAGGATGCCGTCAGGTCCGAGAGCGATGCTGGTCCCCGGCGAGAGCTGGCCACAGCACCACCCGAACCCCGGCCGCCCTCCCACCACCACCACCATCCCCCCTCCCCGCGAAAAAAACTCACAGATTGGCTTTCCTCACCCAGTCCATGCTCCAGCACTTCCTGCAGGGATGTCTACGACGGGCGCTTTTCTCCTCCGGGCTCCTGGCCGCGTTCAGCGAGGCTTGGACCCTCCACCGCCCCTGAGGCGATGGCCGTCCCTCCTCAGGCAGCTCCAGTCCCCTCTCACCGGTCCTGAGGAAGCTCCGCTCCCCCACCCCCCGCCGTTGACGACACTCCCCCCGCCAGGTGATGACACCACCCCACTTCCCCCCACCAGGCGACGACACTGCTCCCCCCCCCTCCCCCGCCGAGGCGACGACACTGCTCCCCCCCCCTCCCCCGCCGAGGCGACGACACTGCTCCACCCCCCCCCCCGCCGAGGCGACGACACTGCTCCACCCCCCCCCCCGCCGAGGCGACGACACTGCTCCACCCCCCCCCCCGCCGAGGCGACGACACTGCTCCCCCCCCCTCCCCCGCCGAGGCGACGACACTGCTCCCCCCCCCTCCCCCGCCGAGGCGACGACACTGCTCCCCCCCCCCGCCGAGGCGACGACACCGACCCCCTCTCCAAGGCGCCTCCCGTCCCGTCCCCCCCCCCCTGTTCCCAAGTCGATCCGGTACTTCCCCAGGCAGGTTCGACTCCTGCTCGCCCCTTCCCCGGGCAGGTCCCCCTCAGGCGACCGCTCCGCCCCTCACAGCGGCGCTTTGTTCAGAGCGCCCTTCTCTTTCCTCTTGCTGCCCAGACTTCTTCCGCTGCTCCTCCCGCTCGCTCTTGCCTCGCAGGTCCTTCCACACGCAGTGGACATCTCTCCCTTCTCCGCCACCAGCTGCTGCAAGGGCAGTAGTGTGCCGTCAGGTCTGAGAAGGACGCCTGTCCCCGACGAGAAGTGCCCACAGCACCACCCGAACCCCGGCCGCCCTCCAACCCCCCCTTCCCCCCCGAAAAAAACCTCACAGATCGGCTTTTCTCACCAGAGCCGGTGCTCCAGCACTTCCTGCAGGGACGACTGCGCCGGGCACTCGTCTGCTCCAGGCACCTTGCCGCGCCTGGCGGGTCCAGGACTCTCCTGAGCCCCTCAGACAATGGCGCTCGCCCCCCCACAGGCGACTCGGGTCCACCCCCGCCCGCCCCGAGCCGAGCCGAGCCGATGAGGTCCCCGCCGAGGCGGCGCCGATCGCCGAGCAGCCTTTTCCGGGGGCGCCGCTCCCGCTCCTCTCAGGCGGCCGCGCGGCGCCTCACTGCTGCGCGCGCCGTTCCCGCCCTTCGCCTCAGGCGGCCGCGCGGCGCCTCACTGCTGCGCGCGCCGTTCCCGCCCTTCGCCTCAGGCGGCCGCGCGGCGCCTCACTGCTGCGCGCGCCGTTCCCGCCCTTCGCCTCAGGCGGCCGCGCGGCGCCTCACTGCTGCGCGCGCCGTTCCCGCCCTTCGCCTCAGGCGAAAGCTCCGCCCCTCACGTCGGCGCGCGGCGTTCCCGCCCGCCGAAAGCGTCGGGGGCGTGCCGCCGAAAGCGTCGGGGGCGTGCCGCCGAAAGCGTCGGGGGCGTGCCGAAAGCGTCGGGGGCGTGCCGAAAGCGTCGGGGGCGTGCCGAAAGCGTCGGGGGCGTGCCGAAAGCGTCGGGGGCGTGCCGAAAGCGTCGGGGGCGTGCCGAAAGCGTCGGGGGCGTGCCGAAAGCGTCGGGGGCGTGCCGAAAGCGTCGGGGGCGTGCCGAAAGCGTCGGGGGCGTGCCGAAAGCGTCGGGGGCGTGCCGAAAGCGTCGGGGGCGTGCCGAAAGCGTCGGGGGCGTGCCGAAAGCGCCGGGGGCGTGCCGAAAGCGCCGGGGGCGTGCCGAAAGCGCCGGGGGCGTGCCGAAAGCGCCGGGGGCGTGCCGAAAGCGCCGGGGGCGTGCCGAAAGCGCCGGGGGCGTGCCGAAAGCGCCGGGGGCGTGCCGAAAGCGCCGGGGGCGTGCCGAAAGCGCCGGGGGCGTGCCGAAAGCGCCGGGGGCGTGCCGAAAGCGCCGGGGGCGTGCCGAAAGCGCCGGGGGCGTGCCGAAAGCGCCGGGGGCGTGCCGAAAGCGCCGGGGGCGTGCCGAAAGCGCCGGGGGCGTGCCGAAAGCGCCGGGGGCGTGCCGAAAGCGCCGGGGGCGTGCCGAAAGCGCCGGGGGCGTGCCGAAAGCGCCGGGGGCGTGCCGAAAGCGCCGGGGGCGTGCCGAAAGCGCCGGGGGCGTGCCGAAAGCGCCGGGGGCGTGCCGAAAGCGCCGGGGGCGTGCCGAAAGCGCCGGGGGCGTGCCGAAAGCGCCGGGGGCGTGCCGAAAGCGCCGGGGGCGTGCCGAAAGCGCCGGGGGCGTGCCGAAAGCGCCGGGGGCGTGCCGAAAGCGCCGGGGGCGTGCCGAAAGCGCCGGGGGCGTGCCGAAAGCGCCGGGGGCGTGCCGAAAGCGCCGGGGGCGTGCCGAAAGCGCCGGGGGCGTGCCGAAAGCGCCGGGGGCGTGCCGAAAGCGCCGGGGGCGTGCCGAAAGCGCCGGGGGCGTGCCGAAAGCCGAGATACAGGAGCAGGGGCGGCCTGAGCTCGGGCACAGCGTAGAGGCGGGATTACCAGGAGGGAGGGAAATGGGCAGGCAGGCACATGGAGCGGCAGACAGGCTCGCCGAGGATAACAATGCCTGGGAACTGGCCAGAGAAAGCTGTGGGCAAAAAGAGACCCCAAAGCCGATCTGAAACAAGAACTGAACAAGGAAAATAACAGCGCTAGGTTACAGGAGAGAAAGGGAGGATGAAACAAAGGAAGGAGAGAGAGCAGGACCAAGCATCTGGAAGAAAGAAAAAGGGAGAGCTAGAAGAAGACACAAGAGGGAGTGGGAGCAGGAACGAACGAGAGCAGAAGTACAGGGAAGAAAAAACCAACAAAAATCATAGCAGCATGGGATAGAGAGGGGGCCAGGGGACAGCCCAAAACGTCCAAGAGGGGCAACAGGGCCCGAGGGTCCGCGACTCACCGCAGCTGTCGCTCTCAGCGCTGCCAGGAAAAATTTGCCAATTCAGACCCTTCTTTCTCCTTCTCTCCTCCCTTCCTTTTCTGGAGGTGCAGTCGCTCAGCTGCCCTCCACCTCAAAGAACACGCGGGTGTCTCTCGGCTCTTACAAAACGCAGCTTCCTGCACGTGTGGCCTCGCTCGCACGCTGCGCGGCCGTACCGCGCTCTGGGTGACGCGCACGGACCCTGATCGCACGCTGGCGGTCCGGCCCGCTGTGGACTGTACAGAGGGCTCCTGCCTCGCCCAGAGAGGCAGGCTCTCTCTTCCTGCAGTGGAAGGCAGCTGCTGCCCACATGCCCTTGATTTTCTTCTTTCCCTTTCTCAGGCCTCTGCAGCTTCAGCTGTGGCAGCTCCTGTCCACAGCCAGAAAACGTCCCAGGGGCCTGTCCCTTCTCACCTCTCTGCTGCGAGGAGCACAAGGGCAGGCAGAGAACCCCACACAGTTCTGAAGTGGGTCCAGTCGACAGCATCCCCAGGGAAGGAACAGGCAAGCGCGGCCCCGGTGAGGCCTCTGGGAGAAGGTGAAGCGACTGCCGTTATTCCCGTAGATCGCCCCTGGCCGGAGCCCCCCTTCCACAGGGGCTCCTGCGGAGGCGCCAAGGGCCGGCTTGCCGCCATCCCCGCGGGGCTCGGGGGTGACCTGGGGCTACGGGACGGGATTCAGGGTAGAGGTGCGAGACCTGGGGCCAGGACACGGTGCGGGCAAGGCCAGTGCCAGCTCAAGGGGAGCTCTGGCAAGCTGGGGAGGCACCCGGCACCAACCCCCGGGGGACACCCATCTTCTTCCCCTCTGCCTTTGTCCCAGCCCTCGGGTAACTCCCTGGGGCTCCCCCGGCCCGGTTCACCTCCAGGAGAGCCGAGGCCTGACACAGCAGGCGGTGTGAAGCTTCCTGCCCCACCGCTGCCGTGTGGCCAGCGGGCAGGAGGGGCCCCCACACCTGCCAAAGGGGCGGGCCGGCCTCACCGGCGGCCTCGGCCCTCGCCCACCACCAGGAATCACGCCCAGCAAGCCTCACGCTGCGGCAGCAGGAAGGCGGCTCTGGCGGTGCCGCACACCTGTGCGGGGCCGGCGCTGCAGTCCTGCCCTTCGCGCACCGAGCACCCGCCGGCAGCGTGACGTGGGGCGGCGGCGGCATTTCCTTACCAGGAGGGGGCACCGAGCGTGGCCGCACCCCCCCACGGGCATCGGAGCATCGCACTAACGTTGCTGGCGGGCGGCAGCGTGGGGCACGGGGCCACCTCTGTGTCGCCCACCGACAGCACCGTGTGGCGTTTGCCAGGCAGCGGCGGTGAGCGCGGGCGAGCGCCACCCCCCGCGCGAGCGGCGGCCGAGCGGCACGTCACTGCGCACACGCTCTCGAGGAACGGGCACGACGCTTGGCGGGGAGCAGCTGGAAGCCCCCGGGAACCCACGTGAAAGCGGCAACAAAACTATCCCTCGTGCTGCGCCACAGGGGCCGCGGCGGTAGCGAGGACTGCGCCGCGCTACGGGCGCCCACGAGCGGTGCGGCTGCCTGGCAGCCGAGTCTGCAGAACCTACAGCTCCTGGCACGCGCTGGCCAACGCGGCACGGCCGCCTGCACGCCAAGCGCTGTAAGACCCCGCATCCCAGCGTGACCCAGGGAACCAACGCGGCTGGCCAGAAACCCCACACGCCAGGACCACAGCTCCCGCTGGGTTGCGAGAGGCAGTTTTCTCTGCTTTCTGACCCTGCAGCAACACCGTTGCTCACCCCTCCGAACCCCCACCAGTGCACCCAGAAGCCTCACCACCGGCTCGGGGCAGCCCCTGCCACCACCTCCAACGCTGCCACCCTGCAGGCACCGCCATCCTCCCCAGGAGCTGCCAGCTGATGGCACGGCTCCACTCACCTTCTCCCTCGGTGCAGCCAGGGCCCAGCAATGCTCAGCGACTGCTCTGCTCCTCCCTTGGTTGACACCGACCCCTCCGACGGCTGCCTTGCTCTTAACAGCAGCACCCGCCCCTCCACCCGGAGCAAGCCCTTTACAGGGAGGGGCCGCTGCCATCAGCCTCACTGCCCACACCTGGGGCCCCTCCAGCCCCAGCCCACAGCTGGAGGCCATCACCCACCCCCACAGAGCATCATCACCCCTCCCAGCCCCTCACCTGGGGCAAAGGAAGCACAAAAGGCAGCCGGCAGCCAGCAAGTGTTTATTCAGTCACACACAGAACAAGTCCCAGAAGGGAGTGAGTCTGCTCCGGGGCTCAGGGCCCCTAATGCTGCCCCTGCCCCTGGCACACCTTGGCGCTTGTTCCCGGAGCCACGCTCCTCAGTCCAGCCGGGAACAGTCAGTCGGTTCCTGGAGCAACAAGCTGCAGGGCAGAGCTGGAAACTGCCAAACATGAGGAGAAAGATGCAGGACACAAGAAGACAGAAGAAAGGTGGCAGCTAGCTGACTAGTACAGGGGTAGAGAGAAAACAAGAGATGAGCAATGGGGCGGTGAGAGGATGGGGACAGGGAACCCAGCGTGGATATGCAGAAAAAAAAGCAGCAGGGAGAGAAGAAAACAGGCAGCAGAAAGAAGGAGGAGGAGCAGGACAGAAACCAACAAAGAAGGACGAGGAGCAGCATAGAGATGCAGAAAAAAAAAAAGCTGGGATGGGTGGCACAACAGACATGGAGGGGAAAAAAAAAAAGGGGGGGAGCAGGGAGCTAGACCAAGCAAGATGGAAGAAAGACCAAAAAGCTCCAGAGAACAGGGCACAGAGGGAGGAAAAAGCAACAGCGATGGGGAGTCAGGACAGCAAACCATGGGAAGGAACACAAAACAAATCACATCGCTACATGTGACAGGGCAGAGAAGGAAGAATTAGGAAACAGGGACAGAGACACAGAAAAAGAGAGACCTGGAGCCAAAAACTAATCCTGATGCATACAGAAAGAAGGGGGGTGGGGGTGGGGGGGTGTATTCTAAAACAGGGGAAACAGAGACAGAGAGATGGAGAAAAGACAAAAGCAACAGACTACAAGGCATCGAGAGAGGAATTACTGAATAGTAACAGAGCGCCAGCCAGAAACAGGCCACAAAGCAGCAAAGATCACAGGGGGTACGGGGCACAGAGGAAGGAATTCGCAAACCCGGCACAAGGAGCCAGACAGAGAGAGAGCAAGGCAAAAATTAAATGGTGAAAAGAGACAGACCGCAGGGCAGAGGGAGGAATTGATAAACAGGGACAGGGCACCCGACAGAGCATGATGGAGAACAGGGAAAAAAAAAAATAGCAGCAAGCTACGGGGAAGAGGGAGGAATTAAAGAACAGTGACTGGAAGACAGACAGCGACACATGGAGAGAGAGAAGACAAAAGAGCGATGGGCAACAAGATGGATAGGGAGGAAATGAAAAACAGCAGAAGGGAGTCAGCCAGAGAGAAAGACACCGAGGAAAAAGGCCAGACAGTCTATGAGGGACGGAGGTAGGAATGAAAAACGGGGGACAGGGAGCAGGAAAGAGAGAGATGGAGATCGCAGGGAATAGCAGCGGGTGCAGGAAGAAGAAAGGGGCATCAATAGGAACAGGGAGCTGGACAGAGAGGGATGGAGAAAGGCAACAAGAGCGGCAGGGTACAGGGCAGAGAAAGGGAAGACCTACAAGATGGGGACAGGGAGATGCTCCAAGCAAGACGGAAGATACAGGTGAGCAAAAAAAGTTGAGCAGCACCAGAAAGAGAGGAGTCTAGGAGAAAGACAGGGAGGGACCAGGCCACACAAGAGGGATGAGAGGGGCCCAAGAGCTCGGGACTTACTGCAGTTCTCCGCGCTGCCAGGAGAATTTGACAGGTCAGACTCCTCCTTCTGTTTGCCTTCTCCCTTCCTCTTCTACAGCTCCAGGTGCCTGGCTGTCCTCCACTTATGAGAATATGTAGGTGTCTCACAGCTCTTACGAGATGAGGCCTGCTAGACACAGAACCTCATTCAATCACACACTACATGCAGGAGTAGGACAGAGGAAAGAGAGAGAAACCGAGAAGTGAGGAGCAGAACGGAAGGATCGAGAGAGAAATGGACTGAGGAGTGATGCAAAAGGTACAGAACAAGCAGTCAGAAGTGCAGACAGAAAAAGAAAAGGGAGCAGCAAGACAAGAGAGAGAAAGTGAGAGAGAAAGGGGGAGCAAGGCAGAAGAAAAGAAAGAAAAGATATAGAGAAGAAGAAAAAAAAAATCACAGCATGGGAAAGAGAAGGGCGGGAAGGGACTGGGACATACAAGGGGGGCGACAGGGCCCCGAGGGCCCGGGACTCACCGCGGCTCTCGCTCCCGGCACTGCCGGGAGAACTGGACAGGTCAGATGCTTCTTTCTCCTTCCTTCCTCCTGCCCCTCCTCTTCTTCTGAAACTCCACTCGCCCGGCTGACCTCCCCCTAAAAGAATACGCGGGTGTCTCTCGGCTCTTACAAGACGTGGCTTCCGACACACGCAGCCTCGCTCGCTCGCTCGCTCCGCGGCCGTTCCGCGCCTGGGTCCGGCCCGCTGCGGACTGTGCAGAGGGCTCCTCGCTCACCCGGAGAGGCAGGCGCTCTCCTCCTGCAGGGCGAGGCGGCTGCTGCCCACATGCCCTTGACGTTCTCCTTCCTTCCCTTTCTCCGGCCCCTCCAGCTCCAGCCGCGGCGGCTCCCGCCCCGCTGCCCGCGGCCGGGAAGGCTCGGCTCCGCCCGTCCCTTCTGGCCCCCGAGCCGTGAGAAGCGCCAGGCCGGGCAGAGACACCCCACGCCAGCCCGAGCTGGGCGCAGCCGGCGGCATCCCCGGGGCAGGAACGGACACGCGCGGCCCCAGCGCGGCCTCGGGAGGGGGCACGGAGGCGGCAGGGACCCTTATTGCCGCGGACCGGACCGGCCGCAGCCCCAACACTCACCTCCGCCGCGCACGCGCACTCCCGGGAGACGCCGCCGCCGCGCATGCGCACCCCCGGGCCGGGGGCACACCGCGTCTCGGGGAGCCGCGGGCAGCCCGCGGGAAACCGCCACAAAACCGCGTCTCGGGCCGCGCCGCGGGGCCGCGCCGGTACCGAGGGCTGTGCCGTGCCGCGCGCGCCCGCCAGCGCCGCAGCTGCGGGGAACCGAGAGCGCAGAAACTGCAGCTCCCGGCGTGCCCCGGGGAGCCAACATGGCCGACCGGAAGCCCCCTGCACGTGACTACGGCTCCCGCCGCGCCGCCCGCGCACCCGGAAGCCCGGCCGAGCGCAGCCCCGCGCGGCTCCGGGCAGCGCCGCCGCCGCCCGGCCCCGACGCGGAGCGGCCTCCGCCCCCGGTCCCGCCGCACCTTTCCCCGCAGCCGCCCGGCCCCGCTCCTGCCTCGGCTCGCACCGGCTCCTCCTCCAGCACCGGCCCCGGACAGGGAGGGGTCGCTGCCTGCAGCCTCCCTGCCCGCCCCTGCGGCTCCTCCGGCCCGGCCCACGCTCCCCCCCCCCCGGTAACTATAGCGACCAGCACCGTTAATAAACGCCGGAGATGCCCGTCGCTCCTCCGAGCTCGCGCTCTATGGGCCGCCGGTCCTCCGGTCGCGGGGCCGCCGCCGCGCACGCGCACTCCGGGGGCCGCCCGGCGCAGCCGCACGCCGCAGGTCGCCTCTCCCCGCCGGGGGAACCTTCCCCGGGCAGCGGGAGCAGCCGCTGGGCGAGACCGCTCCGGTGCGCGGGCCGACGGGACCAACGCTGCCAAATCTTATAACCCCCCGGAGAGGGAGGAGCTCCGGCACGGCCGCAGCGCAGGGCAGCGCAGTCTCGCCTTGTGACCCAGAACTCAGCGGGGTGACCGAAGTGTCGGTCAGAGCAGCCTCAGGGCTCTTCGGACGGGTGGAAGGGGGAGGAAAGCCTGTGACAACGCGACACGGGAGCGCAGAGTTGTTTTAAGGACGAAACAGCGTAACTTCGGTCCCTGGGAGACCAGTACAGTAACTATTAAAAGCACACGTATTGTTAGATATTTTTCCTAAACTCACATTTATCCAATTTAGTTTTTCAAATCCTGGTGATAGCAGAAATAGTTTTTTAAAAAAACCCAGATAAATCCAGGAACATTTCTGCCCGCGTTCAGCCGCTCTTCTGGAGCGTACGCTAGGAGCTGGAGAACCCGAGCAAGCTGTCTGATTATATTTACGGCAGCTCTGGCCCCGACAGCTCCCCCGTCCGTCCCCTTGCCAGGAACTAGCGCCGCGGCGGCTACAGCTCAGCCCAAAGCCAAACCGACACCGACCTCGGCTCTGGAAAGCGCCACCTCATCTCCCCCCGTTTTGCTGATTAGGGATATCAATTCAACTCAGACACCGGAGTGAAAGGAGCAGGCGTATTTTATTAGAAATAACTAAATAACAGAAGAATATGGAAAACACGCAGTCAGGAAAGACGGAATAGTGCGCTCACACAGATAGGAAAATACAGGGTAACGCATCAAATCCTGACTGCCTGAGAGAGAGGGAACAGCGATTAAAAAAGATCCCTCAGCACCTGCACCCGTTGCCATCACCCAGACCCGCAGGCAGCCCCGGTTACAGCGAGGGTTTGCAGAGCCTTTCCCGGCAAGTGGGAAACCCTACGCGGTGCGTCCACCCGTAGGTGAGGCCTCCAAAGTCGCTGTGAGCGGGTCCACCCTTCTATACCCCAAAATCGGCAAGCCAGAAGAGCTGGCACCTTGGTTTGGAGCGGAAATATCTGGTTTCAATCTCACATTAGATTCCCCCGGAGCCTGGCCAGGGCTCAGGGGAGAAGCTAAGGGAGCTCCTCTGCTTACCCAGGCAGACTAGGTGCAAGGGCTCACGTCAGGCCACAGGGCCAGACTACGGTCTCCACGACCCGGTTATTTTATCCCCACACAAAGAAAGATAAATGTACATTCAAGAGAGCTACGTCTTCCACACCTCTTTCACTAACGATGACATACTGAGTGAGCAGCTTCGGCTCAGGGCCTGTTGTTCAGGCTTCAATACTTCCACTTTTTACATCGGAATAGGTGGTTGGTTATCACTTAGTAAAATACCTGTTAGCACAATGGTTAACAGTTACAAAATACACAGGACTCGTCTACAAGTCAACTCTGGCTTGGCCCTATTGTCCAAGCCTTAGCGCTTCACCCCGAGAGTCCCCTTGCAAGCAGCCAGGACCAACACACGCCGCAAACATTCCAGCGGCTGCCAAAGGTTAAAATCCCACGCGCAGCGCCACGTGGCAGGCAGCGGTTAAAGCCGAGTTGGGCAGAAAAGGAGCTAAATGGGGAACACGCAGTTGGAGAAAGCATCTGATTGAGTACTTGCTCACGAGGCAAAGAAAACATCCCCAAAGGGGCAGGGACGCTGGAGGCGACCACAGCCCAGGTGACAGGGAGATCCCCTGCCCAGGAGGGCTTTCTCTCGCCTCTTTGCCGGACCGCTGCCGCTACTCCTCCCGCTCGCTCTTGCCTCGCAGGTCCTTCTGCACGCGGTGGATGTCTCTCCCTTCTTCTCCACGACCAACTGCTGCAAGAGCAGGAGAATGCCATCAGGTCTGAGAGCGACGACGGTCCTGGGTGAGAGCTGGCCACAGCACCACCTGAACACCGGCCGCCCTCACACAGCCCTATACCCCCGCCCCCCCGAAAAAACCTCACAGATCGGCTTTTCTTACCCAATCGGTGCTCCGGTGCTGCCACACGTGGAGTCGCGGCGGGCGCTGGAGCTGGGCTCGGAGTCGGGCACTCTGGGCAAACGGAGCTGGGCATGCAGAGCGGCGGCCACCGAGGCTGCGCCCCTGCTTACAGGGGGCTCGAGCCGCTGCCGGGACTGCAAAGTGCCCGGGACTGCAGGGCACGGGCCAGGCCCCGACTTACAGGGCAGCCCCGGTCCCAAAGGCCCACGAGGCCCCTCCTCTCCGCTACAGGGGCGCCCTGACCCGCACCCCGCTAACAGGGCCGCCACCCCACACAAGGCGCCAGCCAAGCACTATCGAGAGTGCTGGGCGCTGTCTGCCCTGAAGGCAGGTGAATCGGCAGCAGCGGCCCTTTCCCAAGAGGTTCTGGGGGCTGGGGAAGCAGAACTTCCCGAGGGGGGTTCCTCATCGCTTGGGAGAAGCTGCCGCGTCACTGCGGAGCAGCTGGTTGCAAGGGGCTGGCGGCTGAGGCCCACCCGTGCTGCCTGTCCCCCTAAATCTCCCCCTGCCCTGCCGTACCCCTGTCCCCTCTCCCTCTATGCTTTAAGCCCCCAGGCCGCCGGGCACCACCAGGTGAGAAAATGGGGTCTGAGGCGGCTCAGGCCGGGGCAGGGGGCAGGAGGGAGGATAGAGGGCCGGGGGCCAGAGCACGCTGAGGGAAGGTCCCTCAGGCGGCCGGCTTCCCCGTCGTCCAGGCAGAGGAGCTGGCGCCCGACCGCGCCGTCCTTCCAGGCACCAGCTCCCGGAGAAGGAAGAAGGAAGAGGCATCCGTGGCCTGCGGAAGAAACTACGAGGCGAGGGCAAGCGAGAGGAGGAGCGGCACGCTGAAACCGGGGAAAGAGAAAGGGGCTGCGGGCAAAGGGCCCTCCCTGTCCCACGGCTGCTGTGGGACAAGAGCGTCCTGGGCAACTCTGGGAGGGTCTCGAGGACTCTGGGGCAGGTACTTGGCTCAGGGCCGTTCCCTGCGTTTCTAGAGGCTACCGCGGTTCTCGGTGAAGGGGACACAACTGCCGAGCCTTTGCCCTTGAAGGCCGGGGGCCGCAGACGCCCGCTCGCTACCCGCTCCTCCTGCCGAGGGCGGGGGACGGGCACAACCCTGCTTACAGGGCCGTCGGGTCAGAGGGCTCCACGGCTCGTGGCACTCGCCCCGAGTACGGGGCCGGCACGCTGGCAGGTCGCCAGCAGGACAGGCAGCCACCCAGGCCCAGAGAGCGGGCGGGTCACGCGTCGGCCGTGCTACGACCGCGCGGCTTGGCTCCGTCCTTGGAAAGGAGGGGCCAGCCGGGACTCGCCCTCCGCTCGCGGGCTCAGCGGGGACCGACCCCCTGTTGCTGCACGGAGCCCCTCTTTCCCTCCCGGGAAGTTTAAGCTAAGTACGCTGCAGCGATTTCAACAGGGGCCTAAACAAGAAGCTCCTTCACTCGCTCACTCGCACCGACGCGGACACAGGCAGGCACACGGACACGGACAGGGGGAAAGAAAACTTCCCAGGAGAGAGAGCGAGCTCTGTGCAGCCAATGTCTGGGGAGCCGTCCCCTCCCGCGAGCAAGAGAGCAGAGCCTCGGACCTGTCCCCCCGGACGCACGGAGCCCAGAGGGACTCAACGTGCCACGGGCCTTCGCGGGGGACCAAGGGACAAGTGCCGCGACGCGCCCCGACTCCAGGGGGTCACGCTGGCCAGGCCGCCAGCAGGCAGAAGGCCGCCAGGGCCGGGGAAACAGCCCTCCCCTGCCTACAGGGCGGGCTTGGGGGCCAGAGAGCCCCATTTTCCCCTCGGTGCGGGGACGGTGCCGCTCTCTCCTTACAGGGTCGCCCCTCTCTCCGGGCAGCCAAACCGTCGGGGCAAGGGGGCAAAAGGCCAGAGACCCGAGCCCTGCTTACAGGGAGGTCACCCGGCGCAGCGCCGGCCAGGACACCAAAGGTGCCGGCAACGGTGCCGTGGGGAGGCCCCTTTGCCCTGAGCTCCCCCCTCTCCCCCCAGCCCTCTCTTCAGCCCGCCGCTCCTCCTCTCCCTCGCTCTGGCCTCGCAGCTCCTTCACGATGCCTTGTCTTGCTTCTCGAGGAGCTGGTGCTCGGAAGGAAGGCGCAGCCAGGCGCCAGCTCCCCCACCCGGAGGACAGAGCAGAGGCCCCGGCCCCGCTGCCAGGCCCCCCCCCGCGCCCAAGTTACAGGCCGGCCGGCCTGGCTGCGGCTCACCACCACGGCGCGCTTTAGGAGCTCCGCTTCCCGCCCCGGCCGCAGAGACGGCGCCGCTCACCCCCCTTAGAGGGTTGCCACCTGCCCGGCAGCCTGACCACGGGGTGACGTGGCAAAAGGCCGGCAAAAACCCAAAGACCCGAGCCCTGCTTACAGGGGGGTCACCCGGCACAAAGCCGGCCAGGGCACCGAAGGTCCTGGCGACACGCTGGTGCGACCACAGCCCCGGTGACAGGGAGGTCCCTTTGCCCAGAGTGCCCTTCTCCTGCCTCCTCTTGCTGCCCAGACTTCCTCCGCTCTTGGCCTGCAGCGGTACAGGACGGAGACCTCCACGCTGCTCCGCTGCCTGCTGCAAGGGCAGGAGGATGCCGTCAGGTCCGAGAGCGATGCTGGTCCCCGGCGAGAGCTGGCCACAGCACCACCCGAACCCCGGCCGCCCTCCCACCACCCACCCCGCGAAAAAACCTCGCAGATCGGCTTTCCTCACCCAGTCGGTGCTCCAGTGCTTCGTGCAGGGACCGTGACAGGCTCTCATCTGCAATGGGCTCCTGGCAGCGTCCGGCGGCTCCTGGCAGCGTCCGTCAGGGCCTGGACCCTCCTCAGCCCCTGAGGTGATGGCGGTCCCTCCTCATGCAGCTCCAGTCCCCCCCCATGCGCCCTGACGCAGGTCTGCTGCCCCTCCTAGGCGACGGCACTGGCCCCCCACCCTGCAGCAGCTTTGATCCCCTGCCAAGGTGGCTCCAATCCCTCGGCCCCGAGTCGATCCATTTCTTGCTGAGGCAGCGCCGACTTGCGCTCCCCTTTCCCTCAGGCGGCCGCTCCGCCCCTCACAGCGGCGCTTTGCCCAGAGCGCGCTTCTCTTTCTTCCGCTTGCTGCCCAGACTTCCTTCGCTGCTCCTCCTGCTAACCCTTGCCTTGCACGGCCTTCCGCATGCGGTGGATGTCTCTCCCTTCTCCACCACCAAGTGCTGCAAGAGCAGGAGGGTGCCGTCAGGCCTGAGAGGGACGACGGTCCCCGGCGAGAGCCTGACACGGCACCACCCGAACCCCGGCCGCCCTCCCACACCACTATTCCTCTATACCCCCCCCCAAAAAAAAAAACCTCACAGATCGGCTTTTCTTACCCAATCGGTGCTCCGGTGCTGCCACACGTGGAGTCGCGGCCGGCGCTGGAGCTGGGCTCGGAGTCGGGCACTCTGGGCAAATGGAGCTGGGCATGCAAAACGGTGGCCACCGAGGCTGCGCCCCTGCTTACAGGGGGCTCGAGCCGCTGCCGGGACTGCAAAGTGCCCGGGACTGCAGGGCACGGGCCAGGCCCCAACTTACAGGGCAGCCCCGGTCCCAAAGGCCCACGAGGCCCCTCCTCTCCGCTACAGGGGCGCCCTGACCCGCACCCCGCTAACAGGGCCGCCACCCCACACAAGGCGCCAGCCAAGCACTATCGAGAGTGCTGGGCGCTGTCTGCCCTGAAGGCAGGTGAATCGGCAGCAGCGGCCCTTTCCCAAGAGGTTCTGGGGGCTGGGGAAGCAGAACTTCCCGAGGGGGGTTCCTCATCGCTTGGGAGAAGCTGCCGCGTCACTGCGGAGCAGCTGGTTGCAAGGGGCTGGCGGCTGAGGCCCACCCGTGCTGCCTGTCCCCCTAAATCTCCCCCTGCCCTGCCGTACCCCTGTCCCCTCTCCCTCTATGCTTTAAGCCCCCAGGCCGCCGGGCACCACCAGGTGAGAAAATGGGGTCTGAGGCGGCTCAGGCCGGGGCAGGGGGCAGGAGGGAGGATGGAGGGCCGGGGGCCAGAGCACGCTGAGGGAAGGTCCCTCAGGCGGCCGGCTTCCCCGTTGTCCAGGCAGAGGAGCTGGCGCCCGACCGCGCCGTCCTTCCAGGCACCAGCTCCCGGAGAAGGAAGAAGGAAGAGGCATCCGTGGCCTGCGGAAGAAACTACGAGGCGAGGGCAAGCGAGAGGAGGAGCGGCACGCTGAAACCGGGGAAAGAGAAAGGGGCTGCGGGCAAAGGGCCCTCCCTGTCCCACGGCTGCTGTGGGACAAGAGCGTCCTGGGCAACTCTGGGAGGGTCTCGAGGACTCTGGGGCAGGTACTTGGCTCAGGGCCGTTCCCTGCGTTTCTAGAGGCTACCGCGGTTCTCGGTGAAGGGGACACAACTGCCGAGCCTTTGCCCTCGAAGGCCGGGGGCCGCAGACGCCCGCTCGCTACCCGCTCCTCCTGCCGAGGGCGGGGGACGGGCACAACCCTGCTTACAGGGCCGTCGGGTCAGAGGGCTCCACGGCTCGTGGCACTCGCCCCGAGTACAGGGCCGGCACGCTGGCAGGTCGCCAGCAGGACAGGCAGCCACCCAGGCCCAGAGAGCGGGCGGGTCACGCGGCTTGGCTCTGTCCTTGGAAAGGAGGGGCCAGCCGGGACTCGCCCTCCGCTCGCGGGCTCAGCGGGGACCGACCCCCTGTTGCTGCACGGAGCCCCTCTTTCCCTCCCGGGAAGTTTAAGCTAAGTACGCTGCAGCGATTTCAACAGGGGCCTAAACAAGAAGCTCCTTCACTCGCTCACTCGCACCGACGCGGACACAGGCAGGCACACGGACACGGACAGGGGGAAAGAAAACTTCCCAGGAGAGAGAGCGAGCTCTGTGCAGCCAATGTCTGGGGAGCCGTCCCCTCCCGCGAGCAAGAGAGCAGAGCCTCGGACCTGTCCCCCCGGACGCACGGAGCCCAGAGGGACTCAACGTGCCACGGGCCTTCGCGGGGGACCAAGGGACAAGTGCCGCGACGCGCCCCGACTCCAGGGGGTCACGCTGGCCAGGCCGCCAGCAGGCAGAAAGCCGCCAGGGCCGGGGAAACAGCCCTCCCCTGCCTACAGGGCGGGCTTGGGGGCCAGAGAGCCCCATTTGCCCCTCGGTGCGGGGACGGTGCCGCTCTCTCCTTACAGGGTCGCCCCTCTCTCCGGGCAGCCAAACCGTCGGGGCAAGGGGGCAAAAGGCCAGAGACCCGAGCCCTGCTTACAGGGAGGTCACCCGGCGCAGCGCCGGCCAGGACACCAAAGGTGCCGGCAACGGTGCCGTGGGGAGGCCCCTTTGCCCTGAGCTCCCCCCTCTCCCCCCAGCCCTCTCTTCAGCCCGCCGCTCCTCCTCTCCCTCGCTCTGGCCTCGCAGCTCCTTCACGATGCCTTGTCTTGCTTCTCGAGGAGCTGGTGCTCGGAAGGAAGGCGCAGCCAGGCGCCAGCTCCCCCACCCGGAGGACAGAGCAGAGGCCCCGGCCCTGCTGCCAGGCCCCCCCCGCACCCAAGTTACAGGCCGGCCGGCCTGGCTGCGGCTCACCACCACGGCGCGCTTCAGGAGCTCCGCTTCCCGCCCCGGCCGCAGAGACGGCGCCGCTCACCCCCCTTAGAGGGTTGCCACCTGCCCGGCAGCCTGACCACGGGGTGACGTGGCAAAAGGCCGGCAAAAACCCAAAGACCCGAGCCCTGCTTACAGGGGGGTCACCCGGCACAAAGCCGGTCAGGGCACCAAACGTCTTGGCGACACGCTGGTGCGACCACAGCCCCGGTGACAGGGAGGTCCCTTTGCCCAGAGCGCCCTTCTCCTGCCTCCTCTTGCTGCCCAGACTTCCTCCGCGCCTCGTCCCGCTCCCTCTTGGCCTGCAGCGGTACAGGACGGAGACCTCCACGCCGCTCCGCAGCCTGCTACAAGGGCAGGAGGATGCCGTCAGGTCCGAGAGCGATGCTGGTCCCCGGCGAGAGCTGGCCACAGCACCACCCGAACCCTGGCAGCCCTCCCACCACCACCACCATCCCCCCTCCTTGCGAAAAAAACTCACAGATTGGCTTTCCTCACCCAGTCCGTGCTCCAGCACTTCCTGCAGGGATGTCTACGACGGGCGCTTTTCTCCTCCGGGCTCCTGGCCGCGTTCAGCGAGGCTTGGACCCTCCACCGCCCCTGAGGCGATGGCCGTCCCTCCTCAGGCAGCTCCAGTCCCCTCTCACCGGTCCTGAGGAAGCTCCGCTCCCCCACCCCCCGCCGTTGACGACACTCCCCCCGCCAGGTGATGACACCACCCCACTTCCCCCCACCAGGCGACGACACTGCTCCCCCCCCCTCCCCCGCCGAGGCGACGACACTGCTCCCCCCCCTCCCCCGCCGAGGCGACGACACTGCTCCCCCCCCCTCCCCCGCCGAGGCGACGACACTGCTCCCCCCCCCTCCCCCGCCGAGGCGACGACACTGCTCCCCCCCCCCTCCCCCGCCGAGGCGACGACACTGCTCCCCCCCCTCCCCCGCCGAGGCGACGACACTGCTCCCCCCCCTCCCCCGCCGAGGCGACGACACTGCTCCCCCCCCCCTCCCCCGCCGAGGCGACGACACTGCTCCCCCCCCCTCCCCCGCCGAGGCGACGACACTGCTCCCCCCCCCTCCCCCGCCGAGGCGACGACACTGCTCCCCCCCCCTCCCCCGCCGAGGCGACGACACTGCTCCCCCCCCCCGCCGAGGCGACGACACCGACCCCCTCCCCAAGGCGCCTCCCGTCCCGTCCCCCCCCCCCTGTTCCCAAGTCGATCCGGTACTTCCCCAGGCAGGTTCGACTCCTGCTCGCCCCTTCCCCGGGCAGGTCCCCCTCAGGCGACCGCTCCGCCCCTCACAGCGGCGCTTTGTTCAGAGCGCCCTTCTCTTTCCTCTTGCTGCCCAGACTTCCTCCGCTGCTCCTCCCGCTCGCTCTTGCCTCGCAGGTCCTTCCACACGCAGTGGACATCTCTCCCTTCTCCGCCACCAGCTGCTGCAAGGGCAGTAGTGTGCCGTCAGGTCTGAGAAGGACGCCTGTCCCCGACGAGAAGTGCCCACAGCACCACCCGAACCCCGGCCGCCCTCCAACCCCCCCCTTCCCCCCCGAAAAAAACCTCACAGATCGGCTTTTCTCACCAGAGCCGGTGCTCCAGCACTTCCTGCAGGGACGACTGCGCCGGGCACTCGTCTGCTCCAGGCACCTTGCCGCGCCTGGCGGGTCCAGGACTCTCCTGAGCCCCTCAGACAATGGCGCTCGCCCCCCCACAGGCGACTCGGGTCCACCCCCGCCCGCCCCGAGCCGAGCCGAGCCGATGAGGTCCCCGCCGAGGCGGCGCCGATCGCCGAGCAGCCTTTTCCGGGGGCGCCGCTCCCGCTCCTCTCAGGCGGCCGCGCGGCGCCTCACTGCTGCGCGCGCCGTTCCCGCCCTTCGCCTCAGGCGAAAGCTCCGCCCCTCACGTCGGCGCGCGCCGTTCCCGCCCTGGTCCCGCCCTCTCGCCCTCCCCGGCGCGGCGGCCGCCCGCCCGCACCCTTCACTTCCTCACTCCGCGGGGCTCGGACCCGCAGGCACCGAGGGCGAACGGGAGAAACCGGTCCCTCCCGTAAAGCAAAACGGTGAAGGGACTCGGCTCCTCACCCTAAGAAAAGCTGCCAAGCTCGGGGTCGGTCCCCATCCATCAACTCGAGTGTCCTCATTTTCCTCTCCGCGTGGGGGGTGTGCCGAAAGCGGAGGGACGCAGGCTGCCGGAGGCAGGCAGGGAGGGAGGGAGGCAGGCAGGGAGGGAGGCAGGCAGGCAGGCAGGGAGGCAGGCAGGCAGGGAGGGAGGGAGGCAGGCAGGCAGGGAGGGAGGCAGGCAGGCAGGGAGGCAGGCAGGCAGGGAGGGAGGGAGGCAGGCAGGGAGGGAGGGAGGCAGGCAGGGAGGGAGGGAGGCAGGCAGGGAGGGAGGGAGGCAGGCAGGGAGGGAGGGAGGCAGGCAGGCAGGGAGGGAGGCAGGCAGGGAGGGAGGGAGGCAGGCAGGGAGGGAGGGAGGCAGGCAGGGAGGGAGGGAGGCAGGCAGGGAGGGAGGGAGGCAGGCAGGGAGGGAGGCAGGCAGGGAGGGAGGCAGGCAGGGAGGGAGGGAGGGAGGCAGGCAGGGAGGGAGGGAGGCAGGCAGGGAGGGAGGGAGGGAGGCAGGGAGGGAGGCAGGCAGGGAGGGAGGCAGGCAGGGAGGGAGGCAGGCAGGGAGGGAGGCAGGCAGGCAGGGAGGGAGGCAGGCAGGGAGGGAGGCAGGCAGGGAGGGAGGCAGGCAGGGAGGGAGGCAGGCAGGGAGGGAGGCAGGCAGGCAGGGAGGCAGGCAGGCAGGGAGGCAGGCAGGCAGGCAGGCAGGCAGGGAGGGAGGCAGGCAGGGAGGGAGGCAGGCAGGGAGGGAGGCAGGGAGGGAGGCAGGCAGGGAGGCAGGCAGGGAGGCAGGCAGGGAGGCAGGCAGGGAGGCAGGGAGGCAGGCAGGGAGGCAGGGAGGCAGGGAGGCAGGGAGGCAGGGAGGCAGGGAGGCAGGCAGGGAGGCAGGCAGGCAGGCAGGCAGGCAGGGAGGCAGGGAGGCAGGGAGGGAGGCAGGGAGGCAGGCAGGGAGGCAGGCAGGGAGGCAGGCAGGGAGGCAGGCAGGCAGGGAGGCAGGCAGGCAGGGAGGCAGGCAGGCAGGGAGGCAGGCAGGCAGGCAGGCAGGCAGGGAGGGAGGCAGGCAGGGAGGGAGGCAGGCAGGGAGGGAGGCAGGGAGGGAGGCAGGCAGGGAGGCAGGCAGGGAGGCAGGCAGGGAGGCAGGCAGGGAGGCAGGGAGGCAGGCAGGGAGGCAGGGAGGCAGGGAGGCAGGGAGGCAGGGAGGCAGGGAGGCAGGCAGGGAGGCAGGCAGGCAGGCAGGCAGGCAGGGAGGCAGGGAGGCAGGGAGGGAGGCAGGGAGGCAGGCAGGGAGGCAGGCAGGGAGGCAGGCAGGGAGGCAGGGAGGCAGGGAGGCAGGCAGGGAGGGAGGGAGGCAGGCAGGGAGGGAGGGAGGGAGGCAGGCAGGGAGGGAGGCAGGCAGGGAGGGAGGGAGGCAGGCAGGGAGGGAGGGAGGCAGGGAGGGAGGGAGGGAGGCAGGGAGGCAGGGAGAGAGGGAGGCAGGCAGGGAGGCAGGCAGGGAGGCAGGGAGGCAGGCAGGGAGGCAGGGAGGCAGGCAGGGAGGCAGGGAGGCAGGCAGGGAGGGAGGGAGGCAGGCAGGGAGGGAGGCAGGCAGGCAGGCAGGGAGGCAGGCAGGCAGGGAGGCAGGCAGGGAGGGAGGCAGGCAGGGAGGGAGGCAGGCAGGCAGGGAGGGAGGGAGGCAGGCAGGGAGGGAGGGAGGCAGGCAGGCAGGCAGGCAGGGAGGGAGGCAGGCAGGCAGGCAGGGAGGGAGGCAGGCAGGCAGGCAGGGAGGGAGGCAGGCAGGGAGGGAGGGAGGCAGGCAGGCAGGGAGGGAGGGAGGCAGGCAGGCAGGGAGGGAGGCAGGCAGGGAGGCAGGCAGGGAGGGAGGCAGGCAGGGAGGGAGGGAGGCAGGCAGGGAGGGAGGGAGGCAGGCAGGCAGGCAGGCAGGGAGGGAGGCAGGCAGGGAGGGAGGGAGGCAGGCAGGGAGGGAGGGAGGCAGGCAGGGAGGGAGGGAGGCAGGGAGGGAGGGAGGCAGGGAGGGAGGGAGGCAGGGAGGGAGGGAGGCAGGGAGGGAGGGAGGCAGGCAGGCAGGGAGGGAGGCAGGCAGGGAGGGAGGCAGGCAGGGAGGGAGGCAGGCAGGGAGGGAGGCAGGCAGGCAGGCAGGGAGGCAGGCAGGCAGGGAGGCAGGCAGGCAGGGAGGCAGGCAGGCAGGGAGGGAGGGAGGCAGGGAGGGAGGGAGGGAGGCAGGCAGGGAGGGAGGGAGGCAGGCAGGGAGGGAGGGAGGCAGGCAGGGAGGGAGGCAGGCAGGGAGGGAGGCAGGCAGGGAGGGAGGCAGGCAGGGAGGGAGGCAGGCAGGGAGGGAGGCAGGGAGGGAGGCAGGCAGGGAGGGAGGCAGGCAGGGAGGGAGGCAGGCAGGCAGGGAGGGAGGCAGGCAGGGAGGGAGGCAGGCAGGCAGGGAGGGAGGCAGGCAGGGAGGGAGGCAGGCAGGCAGGGAGGGAGGGAGGCAGGGAGGGAGGGAGGCAGGCAGGGAGGGAGGCAGGCAGGGAGGGAGGCAGGCAGGGAGGGAGGCAGGCAGGGAGGGAGGGAGGCAGGCAGGGAGGGAGGCAGGCAGGCAGGGAGGGAGGGAGGCAGGCAGGGAGGGAGGGAGGCAGGCAGGGAGGGAGGCAGGCAGGCAGGGAGGGAGGGAGGCAGGCAGGGAGGGAGGCAGGCAGGGAGGGAGGCAGGCAGGGAGGGAGGCAGGCAGGGAGGCAGGCAGGCAGGGAGGGAGGCAGGCAGGGAGGCAGGCAGGGAGGGAGGCAGGGAGGGAGGCAGGGAGGGAGGCAGGCAGGGAGGGAGGCAGGCAGGGAGGGAGGCAGGCAGGGAGGCAGGCAGGGAGGCAGGCAGGGAGGCAGGCAGGGAGGCAGGCAGGGAGGGAGGCAGGCAGGGAGGCAGGCAGGGAGGCAGGCAGGGAGGCAGGGAGGCAGGCAGGGAGGCAGGCAGGGAGGGAGGCAGGCAGGGAGGCAGGCAGGGAGGCAGGCAGGGAGGCAGGCAGGGAGGCAGGCAGGCAGGGAGGGAGGCAGGGAGGGAGGCAGGCAGGCAGGGAGGCAGGCAGGGAGGCAGGCAGGGAGGCAGGCAGGGAGGGAGGGAGGCAGGGAGGCAGGCAGGGAGGGAGGCAGGGAGGGAGGGAGGCAGGCAGGGAGGGAGGCAGGCAGGGAGGGAGGCAGGCAGGGAGGGAGGCAGGCAGGGAGGCAGGGAGGCAGGGAGGCAGGGAGGCAGGGAGGCAGGCAGGGAGGGAGGGAGGCAGGCAGGGAGGCAGGGAGGCAGGCAGGCAGGGAGGCAGGCAGGCAGGGAGGGAGGGAGGCAGGCAGGCAGGGAGGGAGGGAGGCAGGCAGGCAGGGAGGGAGGCAGGCAGGGAGGGAGGGAGGCAGGCAGGGAGGGAGGCAGGCAGGGAGGGAGGCAGGCAGGGAGGGAGGCAGGGAGGCAGGCAGGCAGGGAGGCAGGCAGGCAGGCAGGCAGGGAGGGAGGGAGGGAGGCAGGCAGGCAGGGAGGGAGGCAGGCAGGGAGGGAGAGTTGGGGTAAGTGAAGGGCAGGAAAAAGTAGAGGCCAAAATGTGGTGGAATGAACAAAATGACTGGCAGGCTGCAGGAAAGTGGAGGCCTAGACGCCACAGGGCAAATTTCTGCCAGGAAAGAGGAGATGCCGGAAGGAGGTGCACGCTCTGATGGGCATTAGTGTTTGAAAAGGGCTGGATAGCCAAAAAGGGATGAGAGGCCCTGGTGGAATTAGAGACGGTGAAATCACTTAGAAAAGGAAGGGGGGGAGGGATCTACAGGCATATGTTGGAAGCAAAACAGGATCACGGAGCAAGACAGAGGAAGAGAGGTAATGATGGGTCGAGACTAGAAAGACAGAGAGAAATCACCTGTGGGGGGAAAGGAAGGTGGGAAGGAGGGAGAGCAAGGGACGGTCAAGAAGACAGAGGGATTGAAGGCATGAGAGAGCAAGAGATTGAGAAAGGGAGAGGGATCGGGACGGGCTACAAGCTGAAAGGGAAAGGCCAACGGAGCAGAAGGGAAGGGCACGGGAGCTGGGCACGAGTTTGTACTAGGAAAGTGAGATGGGGAGTCTAAATAATCTTAAGATTGATGGTGCAAGACTTGTGCAAAAACAAAAGGAGGCGTATGGGGCTGTTTGCAAAGACATACCAGGTGCTGATCACATCGCTAGGCTGCAATCTCCTAGCCTGAAGAGGAGTTTCTTCTGGTCCGTGAAGTTGTATGTTCCAGCAACAAATCACCCGAGATTCCAGCACAAACTGGCCTGGCGGTCTGGGCAGGGCCCAGGGAACAACTGAGGCTGCGCAGAGGAACAGGGTGAAAAGTTCATCCGCGAGGAAGAAGAGGTGCTTCATCTATAGAACCCTTGCCCAGAAATTTGCAACCCCTGCCCGGAACTTGAAGAGCTCATGGCGCAGGCACAAGGGGAGGAGACCTGATTGCCGTGAGGAGCGAGGGGAGGCGGGGGTAGGCTATGTGTATGTACAGGCGTTCTGTGAACGTGCACTATTCTGCGACAGATCAGCCGGGCGGGAGCTGCAAACCACGCGCATGCTTGTGGTGGAGCGATTCCCCATGTGCCCGGTGCTGGATGAACATACCCGCCTTGTGACTCCACAGTTACAGAGCGATTCCTCCGCAAAACAGAGAGACTGAGCCTTCAGCAGGTTCAAAACCATCATTCCATGTGATTGTGCAAAGAGCACATCAAGGCACGAATAAAGGGAGTGTGGAAAAGCTGCAAGAGACGGGAACAAAGCGGAGGCCAGAAAAAAAAGCAGAGGCCAGAAAAAAAAGCCGAAATTAAGAGTAATTGGAGGCCAAATCAGGGCAGAAGCACCAAAATGTTTGAAAGACTGCAAGGAAGCAGACCTTAGAAGTATCTTATTTTGTGAGATGTGGGGGGAAGATGTATTTAGCAGGCCGTGGTGGAGTGGTATTTCGCAGGAGCGCAGCATTATCTTGCTTCATCTCAAAGGTAATTTGTATATTGGGGGGGGAGTGTTATACCAGGGGGGAGGCATTTTGTGCAGACAGGGGTAAACCGTATTTCTGGGGGGCAGAGAGTTTTATAATGGGGGGGAGGGTGGAGTACGGGAGGGGGAATATTATTGGGGGTAGCATTACATCAGTCTGTGTGTGTGGGAGTACTGGGTGAGTATTATTTTGCAGGGCGATAGCAACATTTCACATGATGGGAGAAGAGTCATTTTGCTTGGGGGGGCGAGCCTTACTTCAGCAGGGGGCAGAGAGAGCATTATGGGGGGGGAAAGGAGTACATTATTTCACTGGGAGAGGTAGTAGTATTCCACGGGGGGGTGGGTGTAATATTTCTGGGGGTATTATTGGGCGAGTATTATTTGGAAGGGTGCATTATTCTACCGGGTGGGCGGGGGAAGGAAGGGCGGCATGAGGGGTGGGGATTTTTCACAGCAGTATCATTTCAGTGGCGGAGCTGTATTTCACAGGCAGAAGTATTGTTATTTTGCAGGGGTGGGGGAGTATTATTGGGGGACAATCATTTCGGGGGGGATTATTATTTCGCTGGGGGTGCAGGGGCAGCAGGAGTATTATTTTGCAGGGGTATATTTTGAGGTCAGAGCATTTCCACGTGATTATTTGCTGGGGGACTTTTTAGAGGGGACTATTTTACAGGAAGTGTTTCAGGGTAGGGTATTTGAGGGGATCATTTCTGTGGGGAGCCTGGGGGGGGGCAGTATTGGTGGGGTCGGCATTTACAGGGCGAGTATTTTAGGGCAGGAGTGGTGTGGTGAAAGAGCGCCAAGGCAGCGATGGGGAGCAGGGCGGGGGGATCAGCAAGGAGAGGAGGCAGCACGGAGGCATCTAGAAGAGAGGTGAGCCACAGGGAGCTGGACAGCAGGAGACGACTGCGGAAGAGAGAGACAGGCAGTAGGATGCTGGCCTGGAACCAACAAGAGGAACAGAGAGGACAGAGGTGGAACATGAGAGAAGGCAGGAAGAGAGAACAAGAGAGAGAGATGAAGCCATCAACAGTCGAGACAAGGAGCAGCACAAAGGGTCTGAGAGAGGGCGAGGTGAACAGGGTGGAGGACGGGGACAGGGAGATACAGGAGCAGGGGAGGCATGAGCAAGGTCACAGCATAGAGGCAGGAAGACAAGGAGGGAGGGAAATAGGGAGGCAGGGATATGGAGCGGCAGACAGGCACGGCGAGGATAAGAATGCCAGGGAACAGGCCAGAGAAAGCTGTGGGCAGAAAGAGACCCCAAAGCTGACCTGGACCAAGAATTGCAAAGGAAAAAAATAGCACTAGGCTACAGGAGAGAAACAGAGGATGACAAAAAGGAAGGAGAGGGAGCAGGACCAAGGCATATAGAAAAAAGAAAAAGGGAAAGTCTGAAGAAGACACAAGAGGGAGTGGGAGCAGGGAAGAAGGAGAACAGAGGTAAAGGGAAAAAAAAAAAAATAAAGAAAAAAAAAATCACAGCACCATGGGATAGAGATGGGGCCAGGGGAGATCCCAAAACATACAAGACGGACAACAAGGCCCTGAGGGTCCGCGACTCACCGCAGCTGTCGCTCTCAGCGCTGCCAAGAAAAATTTGCCAATTCAGACCCTTCTTTCTCCTTCTCTCCTCCCTTCCTCTTCTGGAGGTGCAGTCGCTCAGCTGCCCTCCACCTCAAAGAACACGCGGGTGTCTCTCAGCTCTTACAAGACACAGCTTCCTGCACACGAAGCCTCGCTCCCTCCCTGCATGGCCGTACCACACTCCGGGTGACGCGCACGGACCCTGATCGCACGCTGGCGGTCCGGCCCGCTGCGGACTGTACAGAGGGCTCCTGCCTCGCCCAGAGAGGCAGGCTCTCTCTTCCTGCAGTGGAAGGCAGCTGCTGCCCACATGCCCTTGATTTTCTTCTTTCCCTTTCTCAGGCCTCTGCAGCTTCAGCTGTGGCAGCTCCTGTCCACAGCCAGAAAACGTCCCAGGGGCCTGTCCCTTCTCACCTCTCTGCTGCGAGGAGCACAAGGGCAGGCAGAGAACCCCACACAGTTCTGAAGTGGGTCCAGTCGACAGCATCCCCAGGGAAGGAACAGGCAAGCGCGGCCCCGGTGAGGCCTCTGGGAGAAGGTGAAGCGACTGCCGTTATTCCCGTAGATCGCCCCTGGCCGGAGCCCCCCTTCCACAGGGGCTCCTGCGGAGGCGCCAAGGGCCGGCTTGCCGCCATCCCCGCGGGGCTCGGGGGTGACCTGGGGCTACGGGACGGGATTCAGGGTAGAGGTGCGAGACCTGGGGCCAGGACACGGTGCGGGCAAGGCCAGTGCCAGCTCAAGGGGAGCTCTGGCAAGCTGGGGAGGCACCCGGCACCAACCCCCGGGGGACACCCATCTTCTTCCCCTCTGCCTTTGTCCCAGCCCTCGGGTAACTCCCTGGGGCTCCCCCGGCCCGGTTCACCTCCAGGAGAGCCGAGGCCTGACACAGCAGGCGGTGTGAAGCTTCCTGCCCCACCGCTGCCGTGTGGCCAGCGGGCAGGAGGGGCCCCCACACCTGCCAAAGGGGCGGGCCGGCCTCACCGGCGGCCTCGGCCCTCGCCCACCACCAGGAATCACGCCCAGCAAGCCTCACGCTGCGGCAGCAGGAAGGCGGCTCTGGCGGTGCCGCACACCTGTGCGGGGCCGGCGCTGCAGTCCTGCCCTTCGCGCACCGAGCGCCCGCCGGCAGCGTGACGTGGGGCGGCGGCGGCATTTCCTTACCAGGAGGGGGCACCGAGCGTGGCCGCACCCCCCCACGGGCATCGGAGCATCGCACTGACGTTGCTGGCGGGCGGCAGCGTGGGGCACGGGGCCACCTCTGTGTCGCCCACCGACAGCACCGTGTGGCGTTTGCCAGGCAGCGGCGGTGAGCGCGGGCGAGCGCCACCCCCCGCGCGAGCGGCGGCCGAGCGGCACGTCACTGCGCACACGCTCTCGAGGAACGGGCACGACGCTTGGCGGGGAGCAGCTGGAAGCCCCCGGGAACCCACGTGAAAGCGGCAACAAAACTATCCCTCGTGCTGCGCCACAGGGGCCGCGGCGGTAGCGAGGACTGCGCCGCGCTACGGGCGCCCACGAGCGGTGCGGCTGCCTGGCAGCCGAGTCTGCAGAACCTACAGCTCCTGGCACGCGCTGGCCAACGCGGCACGGCCGCCTGCACGCCCAGCGCTGTAAGACCCCGCATCCCAGCGTGACCCAGGGAACCAACGCGGCTGGCCAGAAACCCCACACGCCAGGACCACAGCTCCCGCTGGGTTGCGAGAGGCGGTTTTCTCTGCTTTCTGACCCTGCAGCAACACCGTTGCTCACCCCTCCGAACCCCCACCAGTGCACCCAGAAGCCTCACCACCGGCTCGGGGCAGCCCCTGCCACCACCTCCAACGCTGCCACCCTGCAGGCACCGCCATCCTCCCCAGGAGCTGCCAGCTGATGGCACGGCTCCACTCACCTTCTCCCTCGGTGCAGCCAGGGCCCAGCAATGCTCAGCGACTGCTCTGCTCCTCCCTTGGTTGACACCGACCCCTCCGACGGCTGCCTTGCTCTTAACAGCAGCACCCGCCCCTCCACCCGGAGCAAGCCCTTTACAGGGAGGGGCCGCTGCCATCAGCCTCACTGCCCACACCTGGGGCCCCTCCAGCCCCAGCCCACAGCTGGAGGCCATCACCCACCCCCACAGAGCATCATCACCCCTCCCAGCCCCTCACCTGGGGCAAAGGAAGCACAAAAGGCAGCCGGCAGCCAGCAAGTGTTTATTCAGTCACACACAGAACAAGTCCCAGAAGGGAGTGAGTCTGCTCCGGGGCTCAGGGCCCCTAATGCTGCCCCTGCCCCTGGCACACCTTGGCGCTTGTTCCCGGAGCCACGCTCCTCAGTCCAGCCGGGAACAGTCAGTCGGTTCCTGGAGCAACAAGCTGCAGGGCAGAGCTGGAAACTGCCAAACATGAGGAGAAAGATGCAGGACACAAGAAGACAGAAGAAAGGTGGCAGCTAGCTGACTAGTACAGGGGTAGAGAGAAAACAAGAGATGAGCAATGGGGCGGTGAGAGGATGGGGACAGGGAACCCAGCGTGGATATGCAGAAAAAAAAGCAGCAGGGAGAGAAGAAAACAGGCAGCAGAAAGAAGGAGGAGGAGCAGGACAGAAACCAACAAAGAAGGACGAGGAGCAGCATAGAGATGCAGAAAAAAAAAAAGCTGGGATGGGTGGCACAACAGACATGGAGGGGAAAAAAAAAAAGGGGGGGAGCAGGGAGCTAGACCAAGCAAGATGGAAGAAAGACCAAAAAGCTCCAGAGAACAGGGCACAGAGGGAGGAAAAAGCAACGGCGATGGGGAGTCAGGACAGCAAACCATGGGAAGGAACACAAAACAAATCACATCGCTACATGTGACAGGGCAGAGAAGGAAGAATTAGGAAACAGGGACAGAGACACAGAAAAAGAGAGACCTGGAGCCAAAAACTAATCCTGATGCATACAGAAAGAAGGGGGGTGGGGGTGGGGGGGTGTATTCTAAAACAGGGGAAACAGAGACAGAGAGATGGAGAAAAGACAAAAGCAACAGACTACAAGGCATCGAGAGAGGAATTACTGAATAGTAACAGAGCGCCAGCCAGAAACAGGCCACAAAGCAGCAAAGATCACAGGGGGTACGGGGCACAGAGGAAGGAATTCGCAAACCCGGCACAAGGAGCCAGACAGAGAGAGAGCGAGGCAAAAATTAAATGGTGAAAAGAGACAGACCGCAGGGCAGAGGGAGGAATTGATAAACAGGGACAGGGCACCCGACAGAGCATGATGGAGAACAGGGAAAAAAAAAAATAGCAGCAAGCTACAGGGAAGAGGGAGGAATTAAAGAACAGTGACTGGAAGACAGACAGCGACACATGGAGAGAGAGAAGACAAAAGAGCGATGGGCAACAAGATGGATAGGGAGGAAATGAAAAACAGCAGAAGGGAGTCAGCCAGAGAGAAAGACACCGAGGAAAAAGGCCAGACAGTCTATGAGGGACGGAGGTAGGAATGAAAAACGGGGGACAGGGAGCAGGAAAGAGAGAGATGGAGATCGCAGGGAATAGCAGCGGGTGCAGGAAGAAGAAAGGGGCATCAATAGGAACAGGGAGCTGGACAGAGAGGGATGGAGAAAGGCAACAAGAGCGGCAGGGTACAGGGCAGAGAAAGGGAAGACCTACAAGATGGGGACAGGGAGATGCTCCAAGCAAGACGGAAGATACAGGTGAGCAAAAAAAGTTGAGCAGCACCAGAAAGAGAGGAGTCTAGGAGAAAGACAGGGAGGGACCAGGCCACACAAGAGGGATGAGAGGGGCCCAAGAGCTCGGGACTTACTGCAGTTCTCCGCGCTGCCAGGAGAATTTGACAGGTCAGACTCCTCCTTCTGTTTGCCTTCTCCCTTCCTCTTCTACAGCTCCAGGTGCCTGGCTGTCCTCCACTTATGAGAATATGTAGGTGTCTCACAGCTCTTACGAGATGAGGCCTGCTAGACACAGAACCTCATTCAATCACACACTACGTGCAGGAGTAGGACAGAGGAAAGAGAGAGAAACCGAGAAGTGAGGAGCAGAACGGAAGGATCGAGAGAGAAATGGACTGAGGAGTGATGCAAAAGGTACAGAACAAGCAGTCAGAAGTGCAGACAGAAAAAGAAAAGGGAGCAGCAAGACAAGAGAGAGAAAGTGAGAGAGAAAGGGGGAGCAAGGCAGAAGAAAAGAAAGAAAAGATATAGAGAAGAAGAAAAAAAAAATCACAGCATGGGAAAGAGAAGGGCGGGAAGGGACTGGGACATACAAGGGGGGCGACAGGGCCCCGAGGGCCCGGGACTCACCGCGGCTCTCGCTCCCGGCACTGCCGGGAGAACTGGACAGGTCAGATGCTTCTTTCTCCTTCCTTCCTCCTGCCCCTCCTCTTCTTCTGAAACTCCACTCGCCCGGCTGACCTCCCCCTAAAAGAATACGCGGGTGTCTCTCGGCTCTTACAAGACGTGGCTTCCGACACACGCAGCCTCGCTCGCTCGCTCGCTCCGCGGCCGTTCCGCGCCTGGGTCCGGCCCGCTGCGGACTGTGCAGAGGGCTCCTCGCTCACCCGGAGAGGCAGGCGCTCTCCTCCTGCAGGGCGAGGCGGCTGCTGCCCACATGCCCTTGACGTTCTCCTTCCTTCCCTTTCTCCGGCCCCTCCAGCTCCAGCCGCGGCGGCTCCCGCCCCGCTGCCCACGGCCGGGAAGGCTCGGCTCCGCCCGTCCCTTCTGGCCCCCGAGCCGTGAGAAGCGCCAGGCCGGGCAGAGACACCCCACGCCAGCCCGAGCTGGGCGCAGCCGGCGGCATCCCCGGGGCAGGAACGGACACGCGCGGCCCCAGCGCGGCCTCGGGAGGGGGCACGGAGGCGGCAGGGACCCTTATTGCCGCGGACCGGACCGGCCGCAGCCCCAACACTCACCTCCGCCGCGCACGCGCACTCCCGGGAGACGCCGCCGCCGCGCATGCGCACCCCCGGGCCGGGGGCACACCGCGTCTCGGGGAGCCGCGGGCAGCCCGCGGGAAACCGCCACAAAACCGCGTCTCGGGCCGCGCCGCGGGGCCGCGCCGGTACCGAGGGCTGTGCCGTGCCGCGCGCGCCCGCCAGCGCCGCAGCTGCGGGGAACCGAGAGCGCAGAAACTGCAGCTCCCGGCGTGCCCCGGGGAGCCAACATGGCCGACCGGAAGCCCCCTGCACCTGACTACGGCTCCCGCCGCGCCGCCCGCGCACCCGGAAGCCCGGCCGAGCGCAGCCCCGCGCGGCTCCGGGCAGCGCCGCCGCCGCCCGGCCCCGACGCGGAGCGGCCTCCGCCCCCGGTCCCGCCGCACCTTTCCCCGCAGCCGCCCGGCCCCGCTCCTGCCTCGGCTCGCACCGGCTCCTCCTCCAGCACCGGCCCCGGACAGGGAGGGGTCGCTGCCTGCAGCCTCCCTGCCCGCCCCTGCGGCTCCTCCGGCCCGGCCCACGCTCCCCCCCCCCCGGTAACTATAGCGACCAGCACCGTTAATAAACGCCGGAGATGCCCGTCGCTCCTCCGAGCTCGCGCTCTATGGGCCGCCGGTCCTCCGGTCGCGGGGCCGCCGCCGCGCACGCGCACTCCGGGGGCCGCCCGGCGCAGCCGCACGCCGCAGGTCGCCTCTCCCCGCCGGGGGAACCTTCCCCGGGCAGCGGGAGCAGCCGCTGGGCGAGACCGCTCCGGTGCGCGGGCCGACGGGACCAACGCTGCCAAATCTTATAACCCCCCGGAGAGGGAGGAGCTCCGGCACGGCCGCAGCGCAGGGCAGCGCAGTCTCGCCTTGTGACCCAGAACTCAGCGGGGTGACCGAAGTGTCGGTCAGAGCAGCCTCAGGGCTCTTCGGACGGGTGGAAGGGGGAGGAAAGCCTGTGACAACGCGACACGGGAGCGCAGAGTTGTTTTAAGGACGAAACAGCGTAACTTCGGTCCCTGGGAGACCAGTACAGTAACTATTAAAAGCACACGTATTGTTAGATATTTTTCCTAAACTCACATTTATCCAATTTAGTTTTTCAAATCCTGGTGATAGCAGAAATAGTTTTTTAAAAAAACCCAGATAAATCCAGGAACATTTCTGCCCGCGTTCAGCCGCTCTTCTGGAGCGTACGCTAGGAGCTGGAGAACCCGAGCAAGCTGTCTGATTATATTTACGGCAGCTCTGGCCCCGACAGCTCCCCCGTCCGTCCCCTTGCCAGGAACTAGCGCCGCGGCGGCTACAGCTCAGCCCAAAGCCAAACCGACACCGACCTCGGCTCTGGAAAGCGCCACCTCATCTCCCCCCGTTTTGCTGATTAGGGATATCAATTCAACTCAGACACCGGAGTGAAAGGAGCAGGCGTATTTTATTAGAAATAACTAAATAACAGAAGAATATGGAAAACACGCAGTCAGGAAAGACGGAATAGTGCACTCACACAGACAGGAAAATACAGGGTAACGCATCAAATCCTGACTGCCTGAGAGAGAGGGAACAGCGATTAAAAAAGATCCCTCAGCACCTGCACCCGTTGCCATCACCCAGACCCGCAGGCAGCCCCGGTTACAGCGAGGGTTTGCAGAGCCTTTCCCGGCAAGTGGGAAACCCTACGCGGTGCGTCCACCCGTAGGTGAGGCCTCCAAAGTCGCTGTGAGCGGGTCCACCCTTCTATACCCCAAAATCGGCAAGCCAGAAGAGCTGGCACCTTGGTTTGGAGCGGAAATATCTGGTTTCAATCTCACATTAGATTCCCCCGGAGCCTGGCCAGGGCTCAGGGGAGAAGCTAAGGGAGCTCCTCTGCTTACCCAGGCAGACTAGGTGCAAGGGCTCACGTCAGGCCACAGGGCCAGACTACGGTCTCCACGACCCGGTTATTTTATCCCCACACAAAGAAAGATAAATGTACATTCAAGAGAGCCACGTCTTCCACACCTGTTTCACTAACGATGACATACTGAGTGAGCAGCTTCGGCTCAGGGCCTGTTGTTCAGGCTTCGATACTTCCACTTTTTACATCGGAATAGGTGGTTGGTTATCACTTAGTAAAATACCTGTTAGCACAATGGTTAACAGTTACAAAATACACAGGACTCGTCTACAAGTCAACTCTGGCTTGGCCCTATTGTCCAAGCCTTAGCGCTTCACCCCGAGAGTCCCCTTGCAAGCAGCCAGGACCAACACACGCCGCAAACATTCCAGCGGCTGCCAAAGGTTAAAATCCCACGCGCAGCGCCACGTGGCAGGCAGCGGTTAAAGCCGAGTTGGGCAGAAAAGGAGCTAAATGGGGAACACGCAGTTGGAGAAAGCATCTGATTGAGTACTTGCTCACGAGGCAAAGAAAACATCCCCAAAGGGGCAGGGACGCTGGAGGCGACCACAGCCCAGGTGACAGGGAGATCCCCTGCCCAGGAGGGCTTTCTCTCGCCTCTTTGCCGGACCGCTGCCGCTACTCCTCCCGCTCGCTCTTGCCTCGCAGGTCCTTCTGCACGCGGTGGATGTCTCTCCCTTCTTCTCCACGACCAACTGCTGCAAGAGCAGGAGAATGCCATCAGGTCTGAGAGCGACGACGGTCCTGGGTGAGAGCTGGCCACAGCACCACCTGAACACCGGCCGCCCTCACACAGCCCTATACCCCCGCCCCCCCGAAAAAACCTCACAGATCGGCTTTTCTTACCCAATCGGTGCTCCGGTGCTGCCACACGTGGAGTCGCGGCGGGCGCTGGAGCTGGGCTCGGAGTCGGGCACTCTGGGCAAACGGAGCTGGGCATGCAGAGCGGCGGCCACCGAGGCTGCGCCCCTGCTTACAGGGGGCTCGAGCCGCTGCCGGGACTGCAAAGTGCCCGGGACTGCAGGGCACGGGCCAGGCCCCGACTTACAGGGCAGCCCCGGTCCCAAAGGCCCACGAGGCCCCTCCTCTCCGCTACAGGGGCACCCTGACCCGCACCCCGCTAACAGGGCCGCCACCCCACGCAAGGCGCCAGCCAAGCACTATCGAGAGTGCTGGGCGCTGTCTGCCCTGAAGGCAGGTGAATCGGCAGCAGCGGCCCTTTCCCAAGAGGTTCTGGGGGCTGGGGAAGCAGAACTTCCCGAGGGGGGTTCCTCATCGCTTGGGAGAAGCTGCCGCGTCACTGCGGAGCAGCTGGTTGCAAGGGGCTGGCGGCTGAGGCCCACCCGTGCTGCCTGTCCCCCTAAATCTCCCCCTGCCCTGCCGTACCCCTGTCCCCTCTCCCTCTATGCTTTAAGCCCCCAGGCCGCCGGGCACCACCAGGTGAGAAAATGGGGTCTGAGGCGGCTCAGGCCGGGGCAGGGGGCAGGAGGGAGGGCCAGGGGCCAGAGCACGCTGAGGGAAGGTCCCTCAGGCGGCCAGCTTCCCCGTCGTCCAGGCAGAGGAGCTGGCGCCCGACCGCGCCATCCTTCCAGGCACCAGCTCCCGGAGAAGGAAGAAGGAAGAGGCATCCGTGGCCTGCGGAAGAAACTACGAGGCGAGGGCAAGCGAGAGGAGGAGCGGCACGCTGAAACCGGGGAAAGAGAAAGGGGCTGCGGGCAAAGGGCCCTCCCTGTCCCACGGCTGCTGTGGGACAAGAGCATCCTGGGCGCTTTTGGGAGGGTCTCGAGGACTCTGGGGCAGGTACTTGGCTCAGGGCCGTTCCCTGCGTTTCTAGAGGCTACCGCGGTTCTCGGTGAAGGGGACACAACTGCCGAGCCTTTGCCCTCGAAGGCCGGGGGCCGCAGACGCCCGCTCGCTACCCGCTCCTCCTGCCGAGGGCGGGGGACGGGCACAACCCTGCTTACAGGGCCGTCGGGTCAGAGGGCTCCACGGCTCGTGGCACTCGCCCCGAGTACGGGGCCGGCACGCTGGCAGGTCGCCAGCAGGACAGGCAGCCACCCAGGCCCAGAGAGCGGGCGGGTCACGCGTCGGCCGTGCTACGACCGCGCGGCTTGGCTCCGTCCTTGGAAAGGAGGGGCCAGCCGGGACTCGCCCTCCGCTCGCGGGCTCAGCGGGGACCGACCCCCTGTTGCTGCACGGAGCCCCTCTTTCCCTCCCGGGAAGTTTAAGCTAAGTACGCTGCAGCGATTTCAACAGGGGCCTAAACAAGAAGCTCCTTCACTCGCTCACTCGCACCGACGCGGACACAGGCAGGCACACGGACACGGACAGGGGGAAAGAAAACTTCCCAGGAGAGAGAGCGAGCTCTGTGCAGCCAATGTCTGGGGAGCCGTCCCCTCCCGCGAGCAAGAGAGCAGAGCCTCGGACCTGTCCCCCCGGACGCACGGAGCCCAGAGGGACTCAACGTGCCACGGGCCTTCGCGGGGGACCAAGGGACAAGTGCCGCGACGCGCCCCGACTCCAGGGGGTCACGCTGGCCAGGCCGCCAGCAGGCAGAAGGCCGCCAGGGCCGGGGAAACAGCCCTCCCCTGCCTACAGGGCGGGCTTGGGGGCCAGAGAGCCCCATTTGCCCCTCGGTGCGGGGACGGTGCCGCTCTCTCCTTACAGGGTCGCCCCTCTCTCCGGGCAGCCAAACCGTCGGGGCAAGGGGGCAAAAGGCCAGAGACCCGAGCCCTGCTTACAGGGAGGTCACCCGGCGCAGCGCCGGCCAGGACACCAAAGGTGCCGGCAACGGTGCCGTGGGGAGGCCCCTTTGCCCTGAGCTCCCCCCTCTCCCCCCAGCCCTCTCTTCAGCCCGCCGCTCCTCCTCTCCCTCGCTCTGGCCTCGCAGCTCCTTCACGATGCCTTGTCTTGCTTCTCGAGGAGCTGGTGCTCGGAAGGAAGGCGCAGCCAGGCGCCAGCTCCCCCACCCGGAGGACAGAGCAGAGGCCCCGGCCCCGCTGCCAGGCCCCCCCCCGCGCCCAAGTTACAGGCCGGCCGGCCTGGCTGCGGCTCACCACCACGGCGCGCTTTAGGAGCTCCGCTTCCCGCCCCGGCCGCAGAGACGGCGCCGCTCACCCCCCTTAGAGGGTTGCCACCTGCCCGGCAGCCTGACCACGGGGTGACGTGGCAAAAGGCCGGCAAAAACCCAAAGACCCGAGCCCTGCTTACAGGGGGGTCACCCGGCACAAAGCCGGCCAGGGCACCGAAGGTCCTGGCGACACGCTGGTGCGACCACAGCCCCGGTGACAGGGAGGTCCCTTTGCCCAGAGTGCCCTTCTCCTGCCTCCTCTTGCTGCCCAGACTTCCTCCGCTCTTGGCCTGCAGCGGTACAGGACGGAGACCTCCACGCTGCTCCGCTGCCTGCTGCAAGGGCAGGAGGATGCCGTCAGGTCCGAGAGCGATGCTGGTCCCCGGCGAGAGCTGGCCACAGCACCACCCGAACCCCGGCCGCCCTCCCACCACCCACCCCGCGAAAAAACCTCGCAGATCGGCTTTCCTCACCCAGTCGGTGCTCCAGTGCTTCGTGCAGGGACCGTGACAGGCTCTCATCTGCAATGGGCTCCTGGCAGCGTCCGGCGGCTCCTGGCAGCGTCCGTCAGGGCCTGGACCCTCCTCAGCCCCTGAGGTGATGGCGGTCCCTCCTCATGCAGCTCCAGTCCCCCCCCATGCGCCCTGACGCAGGTCTGCTGCCCCTCCTAGGCGACGGCACTGGCCCCCCACCCTGCAGCAGCTTTGATCCCCTGCCAAGGTGGCTCCAATCCCTCGGCCCCGAGTCGATCCATTTCTTGCTGAGGCAGCGCCGACTTGCGCTCCCCTTTCCCTCAGGCGGCCGCTCCGCCCCTCACAGCGGCGCTTTGCCCAGAGCGCGCTTCTCTTTCTTCCGCTTGCTGCCCAGACTTCCTTCGCTGCTCCTCCTGCTAACCCTTGCCTTGCACGGCCTTCCGCATGCGGTGGATGTCTCTCCCTTCTCCACCACCAAGTGCTGCAAGAGCAGGAGGGTGCCGTCAGGCCTGAGAGGGACGACGGTCCCCGGCGAGAGCCTGACACGGCACCACCCGAACCCCGGCCGCCCTCCCACACCACTATTCCTCTATACCCCCCCCCAAAAAAAAAAACCTCACAGATCGGCTTTTCTTACCCAATCGGTGCTCCGGTGCTGCCACACGTGGAGTCGCGGCCGGCGCTGGAGCTGGGCTCGGAGTCGGGCACTCTGGGCAAATGGAGCTGGGCATGCAAAACGGTGGCCACCGAGGCTGCGCCCCTGCTTACAGGGGGCTCGAGCCGCTGCCGGGACTGCAAAGTGCCCGGGACTGCAGGGCACGGGCCAGGCCCCAACTTACAGGGCAGCCCCGGTCCCAAAGGCCCACGAGGCCCCTCCTCTCCGCTACAGGGGCGCCCTGACCCGCACCCCGCTAACAGGGCCGCCACCCCACACAAGGCGCCAGCCAAGCACTATCGAGAGTGCTGGGCGCTGTCTGCCCTGAAGGCAGGTGAATCGGCAGCAGCGGCCATTTCCCAAGAGGTTCTGGGGGCTGGGGAAGCAGAACTTCCCGAGGGGGGTTCCTCATCGCTTGGGAGAAGCTGCCGCGTCACTGCGGAGCAGCTGGTTGCAAGGGGCTGGCGGCTGAGGCCCACCCGTGCTGCCTGTCCCCCTAAATCTCCCCCTGCCCTGCCGTACCCCTGTCCCCTCTCCCTCTATGCTTTAAGCCCCCAGGCCGCCGGGCACCACCAGGTGAGAAAATGGGGTCTGAGGCGGCTCAGGCCGGGGCAGGGGGCAGGAGGGAGGATAGAGGGCCGGGGGCCAGAGCACGCTGAGGGAAGGTCCCTCAGGCGGCCGGCTTCCCCGTCGTCCAGGCAGAGGAGCTGGCGCCCGACCGCGCCGTCCTTCCAGGCACCAGCTCCCGGAGAAGGAAGAAGGAAGAGGCATCCGTGGCCTGCGGAAGAAACTACGAGGCGAGGGCAAGCGAGAGGAGGAGCGGCACGCTGAAACCGGGGAAAGAGAAAGGGGCTGCGGGCAAAGGGCCCTCCCTGTCCCACGGCTGCTGTGGGACAAGAGCGTCCTGGGCAACTCTGGGAGGGTCTCGAGGACTCTGGGGCAGGTACTTGGCTCAGGGCCGTTCCCTGCGTTTCTAGAGGCTACCGCGGTTCTCGGTGAAGGGGACACAACTGCCGAGCCTTTGCCCTCGAAGGCCGGGGGCCGCAGACGCCCGCTCGCTACCCGCTCCTCCTGCCGAGGGCGGGGGACGGGCACAACCCTGCTTACAGGGCCGTCGGGTCAGAGGGCTCCACGGCTCGTGGCACTCGCCCCGAGTACGGGGCTGGCACGCTGGCAGGTCGCCAGCAGGACAGGCAGCCACCCAGGCCCAGAGAGCGGGCGGGTCATGCGGCTTGGCTCTGTCCTTGGAAAGGAGGGGCCAGCCGGGACTCGCCCTCCGCTCGCGGGCTCAGCGGGGACCGACCCCCTGTTGCTGCACGGAGCCCCTCTTTCCCTCCCGGGAAGTTTAAGCTAAGTACGCTGCAGCAATTTCAACAGGGGCCTAAACAAGAAGCTCCTTCACTCGCTCACTCGTACCGACGCGGACACAGGCAGGCACACGGACACGGACAGGGGGAAAGAAAACTTCCCAGGAGAGAGAGCGAGCTCTGTGCAGCCAATGTCTGGGGAGCCGTCCCCTCCCGCGAGCAAGAGAGCAGAGCCTCGGACCTGCCCCCCCGGACGCACGGAGCCCAGAGGGACTCAACGTGCCACGGGCCTTCGCGGGGGACCAAGGGACAAGTGCCGCGACGCGCCCCGACTCCAGGGGGTCACGCTGGCCAGGCCGCCAGCAGGCAGAAAGCCGCCAGGGCCGGGGAAACAGCCCTCCCCTGCCTACAGGGCGGGCTTGGGGGCCAGAGAGCCCCATTTGCCCCTCGGTGCGGGGACGGTGCCGCTCTCTCCTTACAGGGTCGCCCCTCTCTCCGGGCAGCCAAACCGTCGGGGCAAGGGGGCAAAAGGCCAGAGACCCGAGCCCTGCTTACAGGGAGGTCACCCGGCGCAGCGCCGGCCAGGACACCAAAGGTGCCGGCAACGGTGCCGTGGGGAGGCCCCTTTGCCCTGAGCTCCCCCCTCTCCCCCCAGCCCTCTCTTCAGCCCGCCGCTCCTCCTCTCCCTCGCTCTGGCCTCGCAGCTCCTTCACGATGCCTTGTCTTGCTTCTCGAGGAGCTGGTGCTCGGAAGGAAGGCGCAGCCAGGCGCCAGCTCCCCCACCCGGAGGACAGAGCAGAGGCCCCGGCCCCGCTGCCAGGCCCCCCCCCGCGCCCAAGTTACAGGCCGGCCGGCCTGGCTGCGGCTCACCACCACGGCGTGCTTCAGGAGCTCCGCTTCCCGCCCCGGCCGCAGAGACGGCGCCGCTCACCCCCCTTAGAGGGTTGCCACCTGCCCGGCAGCCTGACCACGGGGTGACGTGGCAAAAGGCCGGCAAAAACCCAAAGACCCGAGCCCTGCTTACAGGGGGGTCACCCGGCACAAAGCCGGTCAGGGCACCAAACGTCTTGGCGACACGCTGGTGCGACCACAGCCCCGGTGACAGGGAGGTCCCTTTGCCCAGAGCGCCCTTCTCCTTCCTCCTCTTGCTGCCCAGACTTCCTCCGCGCCTCGTCCCGCTCCCTCTTGGCCTGCAGCGGTACAGGACGGAGACCTCCACGCCGCTCCGCAGCCTGCTGCAAGGGCAGGAGGATGCCGTCAGGTCCGAGAGCGATGCTGGTCCCCGGCGAGAGCTGGCCACAGCACCACCCGAACCCCGGCCGCCCTCCCACCACCACCACCATCCCCCCTCCCCGCGAAAAAAACTCACAGATTGGCTTTCCTCACCCAGTCCATGCTCCAGCACTTCCTGCAGGGATGTCTACGACGGGCGCTTTTCTCCTCCGGGCTCCTGGCCGCGTTCAGCGAGGCTTGGACCCTCCACCGCCCCTGAGGCGATGGCCGTCCCTCCTCAGGCAGCTCCAGTCCCCTCTCACCGGTCCTGAGGAAGCTCCGCTCCCCCACCCCCCGCCGTTGACGACACTCCCCCCGCCAGGTGATGACACCACCCCACTTCCCCCCACCAGGCGACGACACTGCTCCCCCCCCCTCCCCCGCCGAGGCGACGACACTGCTCCCCCCCCCTCCCCCGCCGAGGCGACGACACTGCTCCACCCCCCCCCCCGCCGAGGCGACGACACTGCTCCACCCCCCCCCCCGCCGAGGCGACGACACTGCTCCACCCCCCCCCCCGCCGAGGCGACGACACTGCTCCCCCCCCCTCCCCCGCCGAGGCGACGACACTGCTCCCCCCCCCTCCCCCGCCGAGGCGACGACACTGCTCCCCCCCCCCGCCGAGGCGACGACACCGACCCCCTCTCCAAGGCGCCTCCCGTCCCGTCCCCCCCCCCCTGTTCCCAAGTCGATCCGGTACTTCCCCAGGCAGGTTCGACTCCTGCTCGCCCCTTCCCCGGGCAGGTCCCCCTCAGGCGACCGCTCCGCCCCTCACAGCGGCGCTTTGTTCAGAGCGCCCTTCTCTTTCCTCTTGCTGCCCAGACTTCTTCCGCTGCTCCTCCCGCTCGCTCTTGCCTCGCAGGTCCTTCCACACGCAGTGGACATCTCTCCCTTCTCCGCCACCAGCTGCTGCAAGGGCAGTAGTGTGCCGTCAGGTCTGAGAAGGACGCCTGTCCCCGACGAGAAGTGCCCACAGCACCACCCGAACCCCGGCCGCCCTCCAACCCCCCCTTCCCCCCCGAAAAAAACCTCACAGATCGGCTTTTCTCACCAGAGCCGGTGCTCCAGCACTTCCTGCAGGGACGACTGCGCCGGGCACTCGTCTGCTCCAGGCACCTTGCCGCGCCTGGCGGGTCCAGGACTCTCCTGAGCCCCTCAGACAATGGCGCTCGCCCCCCCACAGGCGACTCGGGTCCACCCCCGCCCGCCCCGAGCCGAGCCGAGCCGATGAGGTCCCCGCCGAGGCGGCGCCGATCGCCGAGCAGCCTTTTCCGGGGGCGCCGCTCCCGCTCCTCTCAGGCGGCCGCGCGGCGCCTCACTGCTGCGCGCGCCGTTCCCGCCCTTCGCCTCAGGCGGCCGCGCGGCGCCTCACTGCTGCGCGCGCCGTTCCCGCCCTTCGCCTCAGGCGGCCGCGCGGCGCCTCACTGCTGCGCGCGCCGTTCCCGCCCTTCGCCTCAGGCGGCCGCGCGGCGCCTCACTGCTGCGCGCGCCGTTCCCGCCCTTCGCCTCAGGCGAAAGCTCCGCCCCTCACGTCGGCGCGCGGCGTTCCCGCCCGCCGAAAGCGTCGGGGGCGTGCCGCCGAAAGCGTCGGGGGCGTGCCGCCGAAAGCGTCGGGGGCGTGCCGAAAGCGTCGGGGGCGTGCCGAAAGCGTCGGGGGCGTGCCGAAAGCGTCGGGGGCGTGCCGAAAGCGTCGGGGGCGTGCCGAAAGCGTCGGGGGCGTGCCGAAAGCGTCGGGGGCGTGCCGAAAGCGTCGGGGGCGTGCCGAAAGCGTCGGGGGCGTGCCGAAAGCGCCGGGGGCGTGCCGAAAGCGCCGGGGGCGTGCCGAAAGCGCCGGGGGCGTGCCGAAAGCGCCGGGGGCGTGCCGAAAGCGCCGGGGGCGTGCCGAAAGCGCCGGGGGCGTGCCGAAAGCGCCGGGGGCGTGCCGAAAGCGCCGGGGGCGTGCCGAAAGCGCCGGGGGCGTGCCGAAAGCGCCGGGGGCGTGCCGAAAGCGCCGGGGGCGTGCCGAAAGCGCCGGGGGCGTGCCGAAAGCGCCGGGGGCGTGCCGAAAGCGCCGGGGGCGTGCCGAAAGCGCCGGGGGCGTGCCGAAAGCGCCGGGGGCGTGCCGAAAGCGCCGGGGGCGTGCCGAAAGCGCCGGGGGCGTGCCGAAAGCGCCGGGGGCGTGCCGAAAGCGCCGGGGGCGTGCCGAAAGCGCCGGGGGCGTGCCGAAAGCGCCGGGGGCGTGCCGAAAGCGCCGGGGGCGTGCCGAAAGCGCCGGGGGCGTGCCGAAAGCGCCGGGGGCGTGCCGAAAGCGCCGGGGGCGTGCCGAAAGCGCCGGGGGCGTGCCGAAAGCGCCGGGGGCGTGCCGAAAGCGCCGGGGGCGTGCCGAAAGCGCCGGGGGCGTGCCGAAAGCGCCGGGGGCGTGCCGAAAGCGCCGGGGGCGTGCCGAAAGCGCCGGGGGCGTGCCGAAAGCGCCGGGGGCGTGCCGAAAGCGCCGGGGGCGTGCCGAAAGCGCCGGGGGCGTGCCGAAAGCGCCGGGGGCGTGCCGAAAGCGCCGGGGGCGTGCCGAAAGCGCCGGGGGCGTGCCGAAAGCGCCGGGGGCGTGCCGAAAGCGCCGGGGGCGTGCCGAAAGCGCCGGGGGCGTGCCGAAAGCGCCGGGGGCGTGCCGAAAGCCGAGATACAGGAGCAGGGGCGGCCTGAGCTCGGGCACAGCGTAGAGGCGGGATTACCAGGAGGGAGGGAAATGGGCAGGCAGGCACATGGAGCGGCAGACAGGCTCGCCGAGGATAACAATGCCTGGGAACTGGCCAGAGAAAGCTGTGGGCAAAAAGAGACCCCAAAGCCGATCTGAAACAAGAACTGAACAAGGAAAATAACAGCGCTAGGTTACAGGAGAGAAAGGGAGGATGAAACAAAGGAAGGAGAGAGAGCAGGACCAAGCATCTGGAAGAAAGAAAAAGGGAGAGCTAGAAGAAGACACAAGAGGGAGTGGGAGCAGGAACGAACGAGAGCAGAAGTACAGGGAAGAAAAAACCAACAAAAATCATAGCAGCATGGGATAGAGAGGGGGCCAGGGGACAGCCCAAAACGTCCAAGAGGGGCAACAGGGCCCGAGGGTCCGCGACTCACCGCAGCTGTCGCTCTCAGCGCTGCCAGGAAAAATTTGCCAATTCAGACCCTTCTTTCTCCTTCTCTCCTCCCTTCCTTTTCTGGAGGTGCAGTCGCTCAGCTGCCCTCCACCTCAAAGAACACGCGGGTGTCTCTCGGCTCTTACAAAACGCAGCTTCCTGCACGTGTGGCCTCGCTCGCACGCTGCGCGGCCGTACCGCGCTCTGGGTGACGCGCACGGACCCTGATCGCACGCTGGCGGTCCGGCCCGCTGTGGACTGTACAGAGGGCTCCTGCCTCGCCCAGAGAGGCAGGCTCTCTCTTCCTGCAGTGGAAGGCAGCTGCTGCCCACATGCCCTTGATTTTCTTCTTTCCCTTTCTCAGGCCTCTGCAGCTTCAGCTGTGGCAGCTCCTGTCCACAGCCAGAAAACGTCCCAGGGGCCTGTCCCTTCTCACCTCTCTGCTGCGAGGAGCACAAGGGCAGGCAGAGAACCCCACACAGTTCTGAAGTGGGTCCAGTCGACAGCATCCCCAGGGAAGGAACAGGCAAGCGCGGCCCCGGTGAGGCCTCTGGGAGAAGGTGAAGCGACTGCCGTTATTCCCGTAGATCGCCCCTGGCCGGAGCCCCCCTTCCACAGGGGCTCCTGCGGAGGCGCCAAGGGCCGGCTTGCCGCCATCCCCGCGGGGCTCGGGGGTGACCTGGGGCTACGGGACGGGATTCAGGGTAGAGGTGCGAGACCTGGGGCCAGGACACGGTGCGGGCAAGGCCAGTGCCAGCTCAAGGGGAGCTCTGGCAAGCTGGGGAGGCACCCGGCACCAACCCCCGGGGGACACCCATCTTCTTCCCCTCTGCCTTTGTCCCAGCCCTCGGGTAACTCCCTGGGGCTCCCCCGGCCCGGTTCACCTCCAGGAGAGCCGAGGCCTGACACAGCAGGCGGTGTGAAGCTTCCTGCCCCACCGCTGCCGTGTGGCCAGCGGGCAGGAGGGGCCCCCACACCTGCCAAAGGGGCGGGCCGGCCTCACCGGCGGCCTCGGCCCTCGCCCACCACCAGGAATCACGCCCAGCAAGCCTCACGCTGCGGCAGCAGGAAGGCGGCTCTGGCGGTGCCGCACACCTGTGCGGGGCCGGCGCTGCAGTCCTGCCCTTCGCGCACCGAGCACCCGCCGGCAGCGTGACGTGGGGCGGCGGCGGCATTTCCTTACCAGGAGGGGGCACCGAGCGTGGCCGCACCCCCCCACGGGCATCGGAGCATCGCACTAACGTTGCTGGCGGGCGGCAGCGTGGGGCACGGGGCCACCTCTGTGTCGCCCACCGACAGCACCGTGTGGCGTTTGCCAGGCAGCGGCGGTGAGCGCGGGCGAGCGCCACCCCCCGCGCGAGCGGCGGCCGAGCGGCACGTCACTGCGCACACGCTCTCGAGGAACGGGCACGACGCTTGGCGGGGAGCAGCTGGAAGCCCCCGGGAACCCACGTGAAAGCGGCAACAAAACTATCCCTCGTGCTGCGCCACAGGGGCCGCGGCGGTAGCGAGGACTGCGCCGCGCTACGGGCGCCCACGAGCGGTGCGGCTGCCTGGCAGCCGAGTCTGCAGAACCTACAGCTCCTGGCACGCGCTGGCCAACGCGGCACGGCCGCCTGCACGCCAAGCGCTGTAAGACCCCGCATCCCAGCGTGACCCAGGGAACCAACGCGGCTGGCCAGAAACCCCACACGCCAGGACCACAGCTCCCGCTGGGTTGCGAGAGGCAGTTTTCTCTGCTTTCTGACCCTGCAGCAACACCGTTGCTCACCCCTCCGAACCCCCACCAGTGCACCCAGAAGCCTCACCACCGGCTCGGGGCAGCCCCTGCCACCACCTCCAACGCTGCCACCCTGCAGGCACCGCCATCCTCCCCAGGAGCTGCCAGCTGATGGCACGGCTCCACTCACCTTCTCCCTCGGTGCAGCCAGGGCCCAGCAATGCTCAGCGACTGCTCTGCTCCTCCCTTGGTTGACACCGACCCCTCCGACGGCTGCCTTGCTCTTAACAGCAGCACCCGCCCCTCCACCCGGAGCAAGCCCTTTACAGGGAGGGGCCGCTGCCATCAGCCTCACTGCCCACACCTGGGGCCCCTCCAGCCCCAGCCCACAGCTGGAGGCCATCACCCACCCCCACAGAGCATCATCACCCCTCCCAGCCCCTCACCTGGGGCAAAGGAAGCACAAAAGGCAGCCGGCAGCCAGCAAGTGTTTATTCAGTCACACACAGAACAAGTCCCAGAAGGGAGTGAGTCTGCTCCGGGGCTCAGGGCCCCTAATGCTGCCCCTGCCCCTGGCACACCTTGGCGCTTGTTCCCGGAGCCACGCTCCTCAGTCCAGCCGGGAACAGTCAGTCGGTTCCTGGAGCAACAAGCTGCAGGGCAGAGCTGGAAACTGCCAAACATGAGGAGAAAGATGCAGGACACAAGAAGACAGAAGAAAGGTGGCAGCTAGCTGACTAGTACAGGGGTAGAGAGAAAACAAGAGATGAGCAATGGGGCGGTGAGAGGATGGGGACAGGGAACCCAGCGTGGATATGCAGAAAAAAAAGCAGCAGGGAGAGAAGAAAACAGGCAGCAGAAAGAAGGAGGAGGAGCAGGACAGAAACCAACAAAGAAGGACGAGGAGCAGCATAGAGATGCAGAAAAAAAAAAAGCTGGGATGGGTGGCACAACAGACATGGAGGGGAAAAAAAAAAAGGGGGGGAGCAGGGAGCTAGACCAAGCAAGATGGAAGAAAGACCAAAAAGCTCCAGAGAACAGGGCACAGAGGGAGGAAAAAGCAACAGCGATGGGGAGTCAGGACAGCAAACCATGGGAAGGAACACAAAACAAATCACATCGCTACATGTGACAGGGCAGAGAAGGAAGAATTAGGAAACAGGGACAGAGACACAGAAAAAGAGAGACCTGGAGCCAAAAACTAATCCTGATGCATACAGAAAGAAGGGGGGTGGGGGTGGGGGGGTGTATTCTAAAACAGGGGAAACAGAGACAGAGAGATGGAGAAAAGACAAAAGCAACAGACTACAAGGCATCGAGAGAGGAATTACTGAATAGTAACAGAGCGCCAGCCAGAAACAGGCCACAAAGCAGCAAAGATCACAGGGGGTACGGGGCACAGAGGAAGGAATTCGCAAACCCGGCACAAGGAGCCAGACAGAGAGAGAGCAAGGCAAAAATTAAATGGTGAAAAGAGACAGACCGCAGGGCAGAGGGAGGAATTGATAAACAGGGACAGGGCACCCGACAGAGCATGATGGAGAACAGGGAAAAAAAAAAATAGCAGCAAGCTACGGGGAAGAGGGAGGAATTAAAGAACAGTGACTGGAAGACAGACAGCGACACATGGAGAGAGAGAAGACAAAAGAGCGATGGGCAACAAGATGGATAGGGAGGAAATGAAAAACAGCAGAAGGGAGTCAGCCAGAGAGAAAGACACCGAGGAAAAAGGCCAGACAGTCTATGAGGGACGGAGGTAGGAATGAAAAACGGGGGACAGGGAGCAGGAAAGAGAGAGATGGAGATCGCAGGGAATAGCAGCGGGTGCAGGAAGAAGAAAGGGGCATCAATAGGAACAGGGAGCTGGACAGAGAGGGATGGAGAAAGGCAACAAGAGCGGCAGGGTACAGGGCAGAGAAAGGGAAGACCTACAAGATGGGGACAGGGAGATGCTCCAAGCAAGACGGAAGATACAGGTGAGCAAAAAAAGTTGAGCAGCACCAGAAAGAGAGGAGTCTAGGAGAAAGACAGGGAGGGACCAGGCCACACAAGAGGGATGAGAGGGGCCCAAGAGCTCGGGACTTACTGCAGTTCTCCGCGCTGCCAGGAGAATTTGACAGGTCAGACTCCTCCTTCTGTTTGCCTTCTCCCTTCCTCTTCTACAGCTCCAGGTGCCTGGCTGTCCTCCACTTATGAGAATATGTAGGTGTCTCACAGCTCTTACGAGATGAGGCCTGCTAGACACAGAACCTCATTCAATCACACACTACATGCAGGAGTAGGACAGAGGAAAGAGAGAGAAACCGAGAAGTGAGGAGCAGAACGGAAGGATCGAGAGAGAAATGGACTGAGGAGTGATGCAAAAGGTACAGAACAAGCAGTCAGAAGTGCAGACAGAAAAAGAAAAGGGAGCAGCAAGACAAGAGAGAGAAAGTGAGAGAGAAAGGGGGAGCAAGGCAGAAGAAAAGAAAGAAAAGATATAGAGAAGAAGAAAAAAAAAATCACAGCATGGGAAAGAGAAGGGCGGGAAGGGACTGGGACATACAAGGGGGGCGACAGGGCCCCGAGGGCCCGGGACTCACCGCGGCTCTCGCTCCCGGCACTGCCGGGAGAACTGGACAGGTCAGATGCTTCTTTCTCCTTCCTTCCTCCTGCCCCTCCTCTTCTTCTGAAACTCCACTCGCCCGGCTGACCTCCCCCTAAAAGAATACGCGGGTGTCTCTCGGCTCTTACAAGACGTGGCTTCCGACACACGCAGCCTCGCTCGCTCGCTCGCTCCGCGGCCGTTCCGCGCCTGGGTCCGGCCCGCTGCGGACTGTGCAGAGGGCTCCTCGCTCACCCGGAGAGGCAGGCGCTCTCCTCCTGCAGGGCGAGGCGGCTGCTGCCCACATGCCCTTGACGTTCTCCTTCCTTCCCTTTCTCCGGCCCCTCCAGCTCCAGCCGCGGCGGCTCCCGCCCCGCTGCCCGCGGCCGGGAAGGCTCGGCTCCGCCCGTCCCTTCTGGCCCCCGAGCCGTGAGAAGCGCCAGGCCGGGCAGAGACACCCCACGCCAGCCCGAGCTGGGCGCAGCCGGCGGCATCCCCGGGGCAGGAACGGACACGCGCGGCCCCAGCGCGGCCTCGGGAGGGGGCACGGAGGCGGCAGGGACCCTTATTGCCGCGGACCGGACCGGCCGCAGCCCCAACACTCACCTCCGCCGCGCACGCGCACTCCCGGGAGACGCCGCCGCCGCGCATGCGCACCCCCGGGCCGGGGGCACACCGCGTCTCGGGGAGCCGCGGGCAGCCCGCGGGAAACCGCCACAAAACCGCGTCTCGGGCCGCGCCGCGGGGCCGCGCCGGTACCGAGGGCTGTGCCGTGCCGCGCGCGCCCGCCAGCGCCGCAGCTGCGGGGAACCGAGAGCGCAGAAACTGCAGCTCCCGGCGTGCCCCGGGGAGCCAACATGGCCGACCGGAAGCCCCCTGCACGTGACTACGGCTCCCGCCGCGCCGCCCGCGCACCCGGAAGCCCGGCCGAGCGCAGCCCCGCGCGGCTCCGGGCAGCGCCGCCGCCGCCCGGCCCCGACGCGGAGCGGCCTCCGCCCCCGGTCCCGCCGCACCTTTCCCCGCAGCCGCCCGGCCCCGCTCCTGCCTCGGCTCGCACCGGCTCCTCCTCCAGCACCGGCCCCGGACAGGGAGGGGTCGCTGCCTGCAGCCTCCCTGCCCGCCCCTGCGGCTCCTCCGGCCCGGCCCACGCTCCCCCCCCCCCGGTAACTATAGCGACCAGCACCGTTAATAAACGCCGGAGATGCCCGTCGCTCCTCCGAGCTCGCGCTCTATGGGCCGCCGGTCCTCCGGTCGCGGGGCCGCCGCCGCGCACGCGCACTCCGGGGGCCGCCCGGCGCAGCCGCACGCCGCAGGTCGCCTCTCCCCGCCGGGGGAACCTTCCCCGGGCAGCGGGAGCAGCCGCTGGGCGAGACCGCTCCGGTGCGCGGGCCGACGGGACCGACGCTGCCAAATCTTATAACCCCCCGGAGAGGGAGGAGCTCCGGCACGGCCGCAGCGCAGGGCAGCGCAGTCTCGCCTTGTGACCCAGAACTCAGCGGGGTGACCGAAGTGTCGGTCAGAGCAGCCTCAGGGCTCTTCGGACGGGTGGAAGGGGGAGGAAAGCCTGTGACAACGCGACACGGGAGCGCAGAGTTGTTTTAAGGACGAAACAGCGTAACTTCGGTCCCTGGGAGACCAGTACAGTAACTATTAAAAGCACACGTATTGTTAGATATTTTTCCTAAACTCACATTTATCCAATTTAGTTTTTCAAATCCTGGTGATAGCAGAAATAGTTTTTTAAAAAAACCCAGATAAATCCAGGAACATTTCTGCCCGCGTTCAGCCGCTCTTCTGGAGCGTACGCTAGGAGCTGGAGAACCCGAGCAAGCTGTCTGATTATATTTACGGCAGCTCTGGCCCCGACAGCTCCCCCGTCCGTCCCCTTGCCAGGAACTAGCGCCGCGGCGGCTACAGCTCAGCCCAAAGCCAAACCGACACCGACCTCGGCTCTGGAAAGCGCCACCTCATCTCCCCCCGTTTTGCTGATTAGGGATATCAATTCAACTCAGACACCGGAGTGAAAGGAGCAGGCGTATTTTATTAGAAATAACTAAATAACAGAAGAATATGGAAAACACGCAGTCAGGAAAGACGGAATAGTGCACTCACACAGACAGGAAAATACAGGGTAACGCATCAAATCCTGACTGCCTGAGAGAGAGGGAACAGCGATTAAAAAAGATCCCTCAGCACCTGCACCCGTTGCCATCACCCAGACCCGCAGGCAGCCCCGGTTACAGCGAGGGTTTGCAGAGCCTTTCCCGGCAAGTGGGAAACCCTACGCGGTGCGTCCACCCGTAGGTGAGGCCTCCAAAGTCGCTGTGAGCGGGTCCACCCTTCTATACCCCAAAATCGGCAAGCCAGAAGAGCTGGCACCTTGGTTTGGAGCGGAAATATCTGGTTTCAATCTCACATTAGATTCCCCCGGAGCCTGGCCAGGGCTCAGGGGAGAAGCTAAGGGAGCTCCTCTGCTTACCCAGGCAGACTAGGTGCAAGGGCTCACGTCAGGCCACAGGGCCAGACTACGGTCTCCACGACCCGGTTATTTTATCCCCACACAAAGAAAGATAAATGTACATTCAAGAGAGCTACGTCTTCCACACCTCTTTCACTAACGATGACATACTGAGTGAGCAGCTTCGGCTCAGGGCCTGTTGTTCAGGCTTCAATACTTCCACTTTTTACATCGGAATAGGTGGTTGGTTATCACTTAGTAAAATACCTGTTAGCACAATGGTTAACAGTTACAAAATACACAGGACTCGTCTACAAGTCAACTCTGGCTTGGCCCTATTGTCCAAGCCTTAGCGCTTCACCCCGAGAGTCCCCTTGCAAGCAGCCAGGACCAACACACGCCGCAAACATTCCAGCGGCTGCCAAAGGTTAAAATCCCACGCGCAGCGCCACGTGGCAGGCAGCGGTTAAAGCCGAGTTGGGCAGAAAAGGAGCTAAATGGGGAACACGCAGTTGGAGAAAGCATCTGATTGAGTACTTGCTCACGAGGCAAAGAAAACATCCCCAAAGGGGCAGGGACGCTGGAGGCGACCACAGCCCAGGTGACAGGGAGATCCCCTGCCCAGGAGGGCTTTCTCTCGCCTCTTTGCCGGACCGCTGCCGCTACTCCTCCCGCTCGCTCTTGCCTCGCAGGTCCTTCTGCACGCGGTGGATGTCTCTCCCTTCTTCTCCACGACCAACTGCTGCAAGAGCAGGAGAATGCCATCAGGTCTGAGAGCGACGACGGTCCTGGGTGAGAGCTGGCCACAGCACCACCTGAACACCGGCCGCCCTCACACAGCCCTATACCCCCGCCCCCCCGAAAAAACCTCACAGATCGGCTTTTCTTACCCAATCGGTGCTCCGGTGCTGCCACACGTGGAGTCGCGGCGGGCGCTGGAGCTGGGCTCGGAGTCGGGCACTCTGGGCAAACGGAGCTGGGCATGCAGAGCGGCGGCCACCGAGGCTGCGCCCCTGCTTACAGGGGGCTCGAGCCGCTGCCGGGACTGCAAAGTGCCCGGGACTGCAGGGCACGGGCCAGGCCCCGACTTACAGGGCAGCCCCGGTCCCAAAGGCCCACGAGGCCCCTCCTCTCCGCTACAGGGGCGCCCTGACCCGCACCCCGCTAACAGGGCCGCCACCCCACACAAGGCGCCAGCCAAGCACTATCGAGAGTGCTGGGCGCTGTCTGCCCTGAAGGCAGGTGAATCGGCAGCAGCGGCCCTTTCCCAAGAGGTTCTGGGGGCTGGGGAAGCAGAACTTCCCGAGGGGGGTTCCTCATCGCTTGGGAGAAGCTGCCGCGTCACTGCGGAGCAGCTGGTTGCAAGGGGCTGGCGGCTGAGGCCCACCCGTGCTGCCTGTCCCCCTAAATCTCCCCCTGCCCTGCCGTACCCCTGTCCCCTCTCCCTCTATGCTTTAAGCCCCCAGGCCGCCGGGCACCACCAGGTGAGAAAATGGGGTCTGAGGCGGCTCAGGCCGGGGCAGGGGGCAGGAGGGAGGATAGAGGGCCGGGGGCCAGAGCACGCTGAGGGAAGGTCCCTCAGGCGGCCGGCTTCCCCGTCGTCCAGGCAGAGGAGCTGGCGCCCGACCGCGCCGTCCTTCCAGGCACCAGCTCCCGGAGAAGGAAGAAGGAAGAGGCATCCGTGGCCTGCGGAAGAAACTACGAGGCGAGGGCAAGCGAGAGGAGGAGCGGCACGCTGAAACCGGGGAAAGAGAAAGGGGCTGCGGGCAAAGGGCCCTCCCTGTCCCACGGCTGCTGTGGGACAAGAGCGTCCTGGGCAACTCTGGGAGGGTCTCGAGGACTCTGGGGCAGGTACTTGGCTCAGGGCCGTTCCCTGCGTTTCTAGAGGCTACCGCGGTTCTCGGTGAAGGGGACACAACTGCCGAGCCTTTGCCCTTGAAGGCCGGGGGCCGCAGACGCCCGCTCGCTACCCGCTCCTCCTGCCGAGGGCGGGGGACGGGCACAACCCTGCTTACAGGGCCGTCGGGTCAGAGGGCTCCACGGCTCGTGGCACTCGCCCCGAGTACGGGGCCGGCACGCTGGCAGGTCGCCAGCAGGACAGGCAGCCACCCAGGCCCAGAGAGCGGGCGGGTCACGCGTCGGCCGTGCTACGACCGCGCGGCTTGGCTCCGTCCTTGGAAAGGAGGGGCCAGCCGGGACTCGCCCTCCGCTCGCGGGCTCAGCGGGGACCGACCCCCTGTTGCTGCACGGAGCCCCTCTTTCCCTCCCGGGAAGTTTAAGCTAAGTACGCTGCAGCGATTTCAACAGGGGCCTAAACAAGAAGCTCCTTCACTCGCTCACTCGCACCGACGCGGACACAGGCAGGCACACGGACACGGACAGGGGGAAAGAAAACTTCCCAGGAGAGAGAGCGAGCTCTGTGCAGCCAATGTCTGGGGAGCCGTCCCCTCCCGCGAGCAAGAGAGCAGAGCCTCGGACCTGTCCCCCCGGACGCACGGAGCCCAGAGGGACTCAACGTGCCACGGGCCTTCGCGGGGGACCAAGGGACAAGTGCCGCGACGCGCCCCGACTCCAGGGGGTCACGCTGGCCAGGCCGCCAGCAGGCAGAAGGCCGCCAGGGCCGGGGAAACAGCCCTCCCCTGCCTACAGGGCGGGCTTGGGGGCCAGAGAGCCCCATTTTCCCCTCGGTGCGGGGACGGTGCCGCTCTCTCCTTACAGGGTCGCCCCTCTCTCCGGGCAGCCAAACCGTCGGGGCAAGGGGGCAAAAGGCCAGAGACCCGAGCCCTGCTTACAGGGAGGTCACCCGGCGCAGCGCCGGCCAGGACACCAAAGGTGCCGGCAACGGTGCCGTGGGGAGGCCCCTTTGCCCTGAGCTCCCCCCTCTCCCCCCAGCCCTCTCTTCAGCCCGCCGCTCCTCCTCTCCCTCGCTCTGGCCTCGCAGCTCCTTCACGATGCCTTGTCTTGCTTCTCGAGGAGCTGGTGCTCGGAAGGAAGGCGCAGCCAGGCGCCAGCTCCCCCACCCGGAGGACAGAGCAGAGGCCCCGGCCCCGCTGCCAGGCCCCCCCCCGCGCCCAAGTTACAGGCCGGCCGGCCTGGCTGCGGCTCACCACCACGGCGCGCTTTAGGAGCTCCGCTTCCCGCCCCGGCCGCAGAGACGGCGCCGCTCACCCCCCTTAGAGGGTTGCCACCTGCCCGGCAGCCTGACCACGGGGTGACGTGGCAAAAGGCCGGCAAAAACCCAAAGACCCGAGCCCTGCTTACAGGGGGGTCACCCGGCACAAAGCCGGCCAGGGCACCGAAGGTCCTGGCGACACGCTGGTGCGACCACAGCCCCGGTGACAGGGAGGTCCCTTTGCCCAGAGTGCCCTTCTCCTGCCTCCTCTTGCTGCCCAGACTTCCTCCGCTCTTGGCCTGCAGCGGTACAGGACGGAGACCTCCACGCTGCTCCGCTGCCTGCTGCAAGGGCAGGAGGATGCCGTCAGGTCCGAGAGCGATGCTGGTCCCCGGCGAGAGCTGGCCACAGCACCACCCGAACCCCGGCCGCCCTCCCACCACCCACCCCGCGAAAAAACCTCGCAGATCGGCTTTCCTCACCCAGTCGGTGCTCCAGTGCTTCGTGCAGGGACCGTGACAGGCTCTCATCTGCAATGGGCTCCTGGCAGCGTCCGGCGGCTCCTGGCAGCGTCCGTCAGGGCCTGGACCCTCCTCAGCCCCTGAGGTGATGGCGGTCCCTCCTCATGCAGCTCCAGTCCCCCCCCATGCGCCCTGACGCAGGTCTGCTGCCCCTCCTAGGCGACGGCACTGGCCCCCCACCCTGCAGCAGCTTTGATCCCCTGCCAAGGTGGCTCCAATCCCTCGGCCCCGAGTCGATCCATTTCTTGCTGAGGCAGCGCCGACTTGCGCTCCCCTTTCCCTCAGGCGGCCGCTCCGCCCCTCACAGCGGCGCTTTGCCCAGAGCGCGCTTCTCTTTCTTCCGCTTGCTGCCCAGACTTCCTTCGCTGCTCCTCCTGCTAACCCTTGCCTTGCACGGCCTTCCGCATGCGGTGGATGTCTCTCCCTTCTCCACCACCAAGTGCTGCAAGAGCAGGAGGGTGCCGTCAGGCCTGAGAGGGACGACGGTCCCCGGCGAGAGCCTGACACGGCACCACCCGAACCCCGGCCGCCCTCCCACACCACTATTCCTCTATACCCCCCCCCAAAAAAAAAAACCTCACAGATCGGCTTTTCTTACCCAATCGGTGCTCCGGTGCTGCCACACGTGGAGTCGCGGCCGGCGCTGGAGCTGGGCTCGGAGTCGGGCACTCTGGGCAAATGGAGCTGGGCATGCAAAACGGTGGCCACCGAGGCTGCGCCCCTGCTTACAGGGGGCTCGAGCCGCTGCCGGGACTGCAAAGTGCCCGGGACTGCAGGGCACGGGCCAGGCCCCAACTTACAGGGCAGCCCCGGTCCCAAAGGCCCACGAGGCCCCTCCTCTCCGCTACAGGGGCGCCCTGACCCGCACCCCGCTAACAGGGCCGCCACCCCACACAAGGCGCCAGCCAAGCACTATCGAGAGTGCTGGGCGCTGTCTGCCCTGAAGGCAGGTGAATCGGCAGCAGCGGCCCTTTCCCAAGAGGTTCTGGGGGCTGGGGAAGCAGAACTTCCCGAGGGGGGTTCCTCATCGCTTGGGAGAAGCTGCCGCGTCACTGCGGAGCAGCTGGTTGCAAGGGGCTGGCGGCTGAGGCCCACCCGTGCTGCCTGTCCCCCTAAATCTCCCCCTGCCCTGCCGTACCCCTGTCCCCTCTCCCTCTATGCTTTAAGCCCCCAGGCCGCCGGGCACCACCAGGTGAGAAAATGGGGTCTGAGGCGGCTCAGGCCGGGGCAGGGGGCAGGAGGGAGGATGGAGGGCCGGGGGCCAGAGCACGCTGAGGGAAGGTCCCTCAGGCGGCCGGCTTCCCCGTTGTCCAGGCAGAGGAGCTGGCGCCCGACCGCGCCGTCCTTCCAGGCACCAGCTCCCGGAGAAGGAAGAAGGAAGAGGCATCCGTGGCCTGCGGAAGAAACTACGAGGCGAGGGCAAGCGAGAGGAGGAGCGGCACGCTGAAACCGGGGAAAGAGAAAGGGGCTGCGGGCAAAGGGCCCTCCCTGTCCCACGGCTGCTGTGGGACAAGAGCGTCCTGGGCAACTCTGGGAGGGTCTCGAGGACTCTGGGGCAGGTACTTGGCTCAGGGCCGTTCCCTGCGTTTCTAGAGGCTACCGCGGTTCTCGGTGAAGGGGACACAACTGCCGAGCCTTTGCCCTCGAAGGCCGGGGGCCGCAGACGCCCGCTCGCTACCCGCTCCTCCTGCCGAGGGCGGGGGACGGGCACAACCCTGCTTACAGGGCCGTCGGGTCAGAGGGCTCCACGGCTCGTGGCACTCGCCCCGAGTACAGGGCCGGCACGCTGGCAGGTCGCCAGCAGGACAGGCAGCCACCCAGGCCCAGAGAGCGGGCGGGTCACGCGGCTTGGCTCTGTCCTTGGAAAGGAGGGGCCAGCCGGGACTCGCCCTCCGCTCGCGGGCTCAGCGGGGACCGACCCCCTGTTGCTGCACGGAGCCCCTCTTTCCCTCCCGGGAAGTTTAAGCTAAGTACGCTGCAGCGATTTCAACAGGGGCCTAAACAAGAAGCTCCTTCACTCGCTCACTCGCACCGACGCGGACACAGGCAGGCACACGGACACGGACAGGGGGAAAGAAAACTTCCCAGGAGAGAGAGCGAGCTCTGTGCAGCCAATGTCTGGGGAGCCGTCCCCTCCCGCGAGCAAGAGAGCAGAGCCTCGGACCTGTCCCCCCGGACGCACGGAGCCCAGAGGGACTCAACGTGCCACGGGCCTTCGCGGGGGACCAAGGGACAAGTGCCGCGACGCGCCCCGACTCCAGGGGGTCACGCTGGCCAGGCCGCCAGCAGGCAGAAAGCCGCCAGGGCCGGGGAAACAGCCCTCCCCTGCCTACAGGGCGGGCTTGGGGGCCAGAGAGCCCCATTTGCCCCTCGGTGCGGGGACGGTGCCGCTCTCTCCTTACAGGGTCGCCCCTCTCTCCGGGCAGCCAAACCGTCGGGGCAAGGGGGCAAAAGGCCAGAGACCCGAGCCCTGCTTACAGGGAGGTCACCCGGCGCAGCGCCGGCCAGGACACCAAAGGTGCCGGCAACGGTGCCGTGGGGAGGCCCCTTTGCCCTGAGCTCCCCCCTCTCCCCCCAGCCCTCTCTTCAGCCCGCCGCTCCTCCTCTCCCTCGCTCTGGCCTCGCAGCTCCTTCACGATGCCTTGTCTTGCTTCTCGAGGAGCTGGTGCTCGGAAGGAAGGCGCAGCCAGGCGCCAGCTCCCCCACCCGGAGGACAGAGCAGAGGCCCCGGCCCTGCTGCCAGGCCCCCCCCGCACCCAAGTTACAGGCCGGCCGGCCTGGCTGCGGCTCACCACCACGGCGCGCTTCAGGAGCTCCGCTTCCCGCCCCGGCCGCAGAGACGGCGCCGCTCACCCCCCTTAGAGGGTTGCCACCTGCCCGGCAGCCTGACCACGGGGTGACGTGGCAAAAGGCCGGCAAAAACCCAAAGACCCGAGCCCTGCTTACAGGGGGGTCACCCGGCACAAAGCCGGTCAGGGCACCAAACGTCTTGGCGACACGCTGGTGCGACCACAGCCCCGGTGACAGGGAGGTCCCTTTGCCCAGAGCGCCCTTCTCCTGCCTCCTCTTGCTGCCCAGACTTCCTCCGCGCCTCGTCCCGCTCCCTCTTGGCCTGCAGCGGTACAGGACGGAGACCTCCACGCCGCTCCGCAGCCTGCTACAAGGGCAGGAGGATGCCGTCAGGTCCGAGAGCGATGCTGGTCCCCGGCGAGAGCTGGCCACAGCACCACCCGAACCCTGGCAGCCCTCCCACCACCACCACCATCCCCCCTCCTTGCGAAAAAAACTCACAGATTGGCTTTCCTCACCCAGTCCGTGCTCCAGCACTTCCTGCAGGGATGTCTACGACGGGCGCTTTTCTCCTCCGGGCTCCTGGCCGCGTTCAGCGAGGCTTGGACCCTCCACCGCCCCTGAGGCGATGGCCGTCCCTCCTCAGGCAGCTCCAGTCCCCTCTCACCGGTCCTGAGGAAGCTCCGCTCCCCCACCCCCCGCCGTTGACGACACTCCCCCCGCCAGGTGATGACACCACCCCACTTCCCCCCACCAGGCGACGACACTGCTCCCCCCCCCTCCCCCGCCGAGGCGACGACACTGCTCCCCCCCCTCCCCCGCCGAGGCGACGACACTGCTCCCCCCCCCTCCCCCGCCGAGGCGACGACACTGCTCCCCCCCCCTCCCCCGCCGAGGCGACGACACTGCTCCCCCCCCCCTCCCCCGCCGAGGCGACGACACTGCTCCCCCCCCTCCCCCGCCGAGGCGACGACACTGCTCCCCCCCCTCCCCCGCCGAGGCGACGACACTGCTCCCCCCCCCCTCCCCCGCCGAGGCGACGACACTGCTCCCCCCCCCTCCCCCGCCGAGGCGACGACACTGCTCCCCCCCCCTCCCCCGCCGAGGCGACGACACTGCTCCCCCCCCCTCCCCCGCCGAGGCGACGACACTGCTCCCCCCCCCCGCCGAGGCGACGACACCGACCCCCTCCCCAAGGCGCCTCCCGTCCCGTCCCCCCCCCCCTGTTCCCAAGTCGATCCGGTACTTCCCCAGGCAGGTTCGACTCCTGCTCGCCCCTTCCCCGGGCAGGTCCCCCTCAGGCGACCGCTCCGCCCCTCACAGCGGCGCTTTGTTCAGAGCGCCCTTCTCTTTCCTCTTGCTGCCCAGACTTCCTCCGCTGCTCCTCCCGCTCGCTCTTGCCTCGCAGGTCCTTCCACACGCAGTGGACATCTCTCCCTTCTCCGCCACCAGCTGCTGCAAGGGCAGTAGTGTGCCGTCAGGTCTGAGAAGGACGCCTGTCCCCGACGAGAAGTGCCCACAGCACCACCCGAACCCCGGCCGCCCTCCAACCCCCCCCTTCCCCCCCGAAAAAAACCTCACAGATCGGCTTTTCTCACCAGAGCCGGTGCTCCAGCACTTCCTGCAGGGACGACTGCGCCGGGCACTCGTCTGCTCCAGGCACCTTGCCGCGCCTGGCGGGTCCA